>NC_142380.1:21006779-21034279 GCF_059441005.1 Hippichthys cyanospilos
CCAGCTAATGTCTAAGAATGGGACAAAACTGCACATTAAAAAATTAATAACAATTTTTCTGTACATCCTAGCACATCACTTCTATTGACTTTTTTGTGGGTCTTACAGCCCTCCATTTGCCTACAAAGTTTCATAGCTGTAGGTCAAACCAAACAGGATTGACTGTAATCTTTCGACTAATGACATTTTTTGCAGCCACTAGGTGGCGCTAGCTTTAAACAGGAATATGTTTTTGTCCATATGTTCAGGAGAATATTTTCATCCAATGTGTGAAATTGTGAGAAGATCAGATCATCTGGGTCAAATTACAGCAACTTTTACTGGACAGATAAGGCTTCGGAATGAAAATGGTCGTAGAGACCACGCCCATTATGGAATCTTCGTAAAATTTGGTGGAGGTCAGCGGAGCTGTCTAGAGGCTTTGCAGACTTAATTTCAGCGATATTACATCAAAGGGCTCAGCTAAACACATTAAAACGTTTAAAAAAAGCTATATTTTTGGCTGCCACTAGGTGGCGCTCGCACTATAACAAAAAATACGTTGATAGGTGTATTCCGCATTGGAAACCCATCAAATATATGAAGTTTAGAAAAGATAAGACCATCTGGGACCAAACACAGCAACTTTGTTCTTTTTGGCCAGACATCAGACTGACATTTTTGTTTGCCACTAGATGGCCTTATAAGCAATTGAAGAATTTTTTAAACACTTGTGTTAAGGGCTTAAGTCTTCATGTGTATGTGAAGTTTCAGATTTTTCTAAGCTTGTAAAGCTGAGTTATAAAGGTTTGTTTCACATGTGGCAAAGTAATCATCAAAGGCATAATATGAAGCCCCGCCCCCAACATATTTGATGGCGGATCATCACAAAAATTTGAACAATTGTGCCTCACAGTCAGATAAAACATCACAGCAAATTTGAAGTCGATCGGGTCAAGCGTTTGGGAGAAAAAAGGAGCAGTTCAGGACCAGCAAATGAGCAAAAACGGGCCAAAAGTGCACATTAAAAAATTCATAACTCTCTTTCTGTACATCTGAGCACATGGCTCGCGCTGACTTTTTTGTAGGACTCGAGGTCGTACATAAGGCTACAAATTTTTGGAGCTCTAGGTCAAACGGGCCGGGAGTGAGAAGCTATTTTCCACTCATAAGGCCATTTTGGGGCCAATTACAGCCACTTTTTTCGTTTTGGCGAGTCATCTGACTTTGAGGTGGCGTGCAGACTCTGCCCATTATCGAAAAGTCGTAAAATTTTAAAACCTTAATATTCCATGTCTTAATGATATTCTGACCAATTTTCATTTGTTTTACTCAAACAGACTGAGCACAATACATGAAAGTGTAAAAAATGACATTTTAATCAACCACTAGGCGGCGCTAGTAGGTATTTAAAAAAACTTTTTTTAAAGGTGTTAAAGACATAAGTTTCCATGTGTCTATGAAGTTTTAGATTTTTTTAAGCTAGTACATCAAAGTTATTAAGGTTTTTGTCCCTCTTGGCGAAGGAAAAATTGAACACATAATTAGAAGCCACGGCCCTATCATATATGTCAGCGGATCTGCACCAAATTTTGCCCAGTTGTGCCCCTATGTGTGAATATGGACCACAGCAAATTTGAAGGTGATTGAGTAAAGCGTTTAGGAGAAACAAGGAGCAGTTTGGGACCTGCAAACGTGCAAAAATGGGCCAAAAATGCACATTCAAAAATTCATAACTCTTTTTCTGTACATCTGAGCACATGGCTTGCGCTACTTTTTTGTAGGTCTCAAAGTCCTACATATGCCTAAAAATTTTCGTAGCTCTAGGTCAAACGGGCCGGGACCAGGTGCACTTTTTCGACCTTAGGTGGCGCTGCAGAGCCATTTTTTTTGCATTTTTTTGGAAAACACAAAAATATCAAATTTTTCAATGGGCCCGACAAATGTGCAAATTTTGGTGACTTTTCGTGCATGTTTAGGCCCTCAAAAATGGAAAAGCGCTGCACAGTAAATAATAATAATAAGAACTAGAGCTGCAAGCAGCTATAAAGGGCCCTCGCAGACCTGTGCACGTTGAGGTATGAACAGGTCGGGGTATGAACAAGGACTATGAACGATGAAATAGTAGTTGTATATCACTTCATTGCAGGACTCTTTCCAAATATGTAAAATTTAGACAAGGTGGGACAATGTGGGTGGAGTTACTGCAGCTTTTATTGTTCCAATTTTGTGACTTTCAATGCCATATAGGCCACAGCCACTGTCGAAACATCGTACTGATTTGTGGAGGGCATAAGGCATGGCCACTGGCTTTTCAGAAAACATTTAAGGGATATCACTTCAAGGGGCTCAGCAGAGTACATAAAAACATTAAGGATTTGCTATATTTTTTGCTGCCATTAGGTGGCGCTCGTACTATGATAAAAATAGGCTTGTAGGTGTGTTTCACATTGGACTCCCATCCCATATATGAAGTTTTGCAAACATCAGATCATCTAGGTCCAATTACAGCAACTTTTACCGTTTTGGCGAGACATCAGACTTTGAGTTTGCATAGAGGCCACGCCCTTTAATGAAAAGTCATATAAGTTGAGAACCTTAATGTTCCAATGTGTCATAGCTTTTCTGACCATTTTTGAGTTCATTTAGTCAAACAGGCATTTCAGAGTACATAAAAGTATAAAAAATGAGAGTTTTGTCCGCCACTGGGTGGCGCTGTAAATGATTTGAAAGTTTATCACATAGCTGTATTATTGCATGACTTTTAAAGGCCCAGGAAAGTTTCAGATGGTTTGAAGCTTTTATAGCTGAGTTAATAATATTTTTGTCACTCTTGGCGAAGGAAATATTAAACATAATTTGAAGCTCCGCCCCCATCTTTTATGTCAAGAGATCTTGACGATATTTGGACTATGTGTGCCCCTCAGTTGGATAATGATTCATGCCAAAGTTGAAGGTAATGGGGTGAATCGTTTAAGAGAAAAAGGCACTAGTTTGAGACCAGCTAATGTCTAAGAATGGGACAAAACTGCACATTAAAAAAATTCATAACAATTTTTCTGTACATCTTAGCACATCACTTCTATTGACTTTTTTGTAGGTCTTGCAGTCCTTCATTTGCCTACAAAGTTTCATAGCTGTAGGTCAAACCAAACAGGATTGACTGTAATCTTTCGACTAATGACATTTTTTGCAGCCACTAGGTGGCGCTAGCTTTAAACTGGAATATATTTTTTTCGATATGTTCAGGAGAATATTTTCATCCAATGTGTGAAATTGTGAGAAGATCAGATCATCTGGGTCAAATTACAGCAACTTTTACTGGACAGATAAAGCTTCGGAATGAAAATGGTCGTAGAGACCACGCCCATTATCGAAACTTCGTAAAATTTGGTGGAGGTCAGCAGGGCTGTCTAGAGGCTTTGCAGACTTAATTTCAGCGATATTACATCAAAGGGCTCAGCTAAACACATAAAAACGTTAAAAAAATGCTAAATTTTTGGCTGCCACTAGGTGGCGCTCGCACTATAACAAAAAATACGTTGATAGGTGTATTCTGCATTGGAAACCCATCAAATATATGAAGTTTAGAAAAGATAAGACCATCTGGGACCAAAAACAGCAACTTTGTTCGTTTTGGCGAGACATCAGACTGACATTTTTGTTTGCCACTAGATGGCCTTATAAGCAATTGAAGATTTTTTTAAACAAATGTGTTAAGGGCTTAAGTCTTCATGTGTATGTGAAGTTTCAGATTTTTCCAAGCTTGTAAAGCTGAGTTATAAAGGTTTGTTTCACATGTGGCAAAGTAATCATCAAAGGCATAATATAAAGCCCCGCCCCCAACATATTTGTTGGCGGATCGTCACAAAAATTTGAACAATTGTGCCTCACAGTCAGATAAAACATCACAGCAAATTTGAAGGCGATCGGGTCAAGTGTTTGGGAGAAAAAAGGAGCAGTTCGGGACCTGCAAATGAGCAAAAACGGGCCAAAAGTGCACATTCAAAAATTCATAACTCTCTTTATGTACATCTGAGCATATGGCTCGCGCTGACTTTTTTGTAGGGCTCGAGGTCCTACATAAGGCTACAAATTTTTGGAGCTCTAGGTCAAACGGGCCGGGAGTGAGAGGCTATTTTCCACTCATAAGGCCATTTTGGGGCCAATTACAGCCACTTTTTTCGTTTTGGCGAGTCATCTGACTTTGAGGTGGCGTGCAGACTACGCCCATTATCGAAATGTCGTAAAATTTTAAAACCTTAATATTCCCTGTCTTAATGATATTCTGACCAATTTTCATTTGTTTTACTCAAACAGACTGAGCACAATACATGAAATTGTAAAAAATAACATTTTAATCAACCACTAGGCGGCGCTAGTAGGTATTTAAAAAAACTTTTTTCAAAGGTGTTAAAGACATAAGTTTCCATGTATCTATGAAGTTTTAGATTTTTTTAAGCTAGTACAACAAAGTTATTAAGGTTTATGTCACTCTTGGCGAAGGAAAAATTGAACACATAATTTGAAGCCACGCCCCTATCATATATGTCAGCGGATCTGCACCAAATTTTGCCCAGTTGTGCCCCTATGTGTGAATATGGACCACAGCAAATTTGAAGGTGATTGAGTAAAGCGTTTAGGAGAAACAAGGAGCAGTTTGGGACCTGCAAACGTGCAAAAATGGGCCAAAAATGCACATTCAAAAATTCATAACTCTTTTTCTGTACATCTGAGCACATGGCTCGCGCTGACTTTTTTGTAGGTGTCTAGGTCCTACATATGCCTAAAAATTTTCGTAGCTCTAGGTCAAACGGGCCGGGACCAGGTGCACTTTTTCAACCTTAGGTGGCGCTGCAGAGCCATTTTTTTTGCATTGTTTTGGGAAACACAAAAATATCCAATTTTTCACCGGGCCCGACAAATGTGCAAATTTTGGTGACTTTTCGTGCATGTTTAGGCCCTCAAAAATGGAAAAGCGCTGCACAGTAAATAATAATAATAATAATAATAATAATAATAATAATAATAATAATAATAATAATCTGGAGAAAAACAAGAGGGCTCTCGCAGCGGTAGCTGCTCGGGCCCTAACTAGAGCTGCAAGCAGCTATAAAGGGCCCTCGCAGACCTGTGCACGTTGGGGTATGAACAGGTCGGGGTATGAACAAGGACTATGTATGATGAAAAATTTGTTGTAGATCACTTCAGTGCAGGACTATTACCAAATATGTAAAATTGAGACAAGGTGGGACAATGTGTGTGGAGTTACTGCAGCTTTTATTGTTCCAATTTTGTGACTTTCAATGCCATATAGGCCACACCCACTGTCGAAACATTGTAATCATATATGGGGGGCATAAGGCATGGCCACTGGCTTTTCAGAAAACATTTTAAGGATATCACTTTAAGGGGCTCAGCAGAGTACATAAAAACATTAAGGATTTGCTATATTTTTTGCTGCCACTAGGTGGCGCTCGTACTATGATAAAAAATAGGCTTGTAGGTGTGTTTCACATTGGACTCCCATCCCATATATGAAGTTTTGCAAACATCAGATCATCTAGGTCCAATTACAGCAACTTTCACCGTTTTGGGGAGACATCAGACTTTGAGTTTGCATAGAGGCCACGCCCTTTAATGAAAAGTCATAAAAGTTGAGAACCTTAATGTTCCAATGTGTCATAGCTTTTCTGACCATTTTTTAGTTCATTTAGTCAAACAGGCATTTCACAGTACATAAAAGTATAAAAAATGAGATTTTTGTCCGCCACTGGGTGGCGCTGTAAATGATTTGAAAGTTTATCACATAGCTGTATTATTGCATGACTTTTAAAGTCCCAGGAAAGTTTCAGATGGTTTGAAGCTGTCATAGCTGAGTTATTAACATTTTTGTCACTCTTGGCGAAGGAAGTATTAAACATAATTTGAAGCTCCGCCCCCATCTTTTCTGTCAAGAGATCTTCACGATATTTGGACTATGTGTGCCCCTCAGTTGGATAATGATTCATGCCAAAGTTGAAGGTAATGGGGTGAATCGTTTAAGAGAAAAAGGCACTAGTTTGAGACCAGCTAATGTCTAAGAATGGGACAAAACTGCACATTAAAAAAATTCTTAACAATTTTTCTGTACATCCTAGCACATCACTTCTATTGACTTTTTTGTAGGTCTTGCAGTCCTTCATTTGCCTACAAAGTTTCATAGCTGTAGGTCAAACCAAACAGGATTGACTGTAATCTTTCGACTAATGACATTTTTTGCAGCCACTAGGTGGCGCTAGCTTTAAACTGGAATATATTTTTGTCGATATGTTCAGGAGAATATTTTCATCCAATGTGTGAAATTGTGAGAAGATCAGATCATCTGGGTCAAATTAGAGCAACTTTTACTGGACAGATAAAGCTTCGGAATGAAAATGGTCGTAGAGGCCACGCCCATTATCGAAACTTCGTAAAATTTGGTGGAGGTCAGCAGGGCTGTCTAGAGGCTTTTCAGACCTAATTTCAGCGATATTACATTAAAGGGCTCAGCTAAACACATAAAAACGTTTAAAAAATGCTCTATTTTTGGCTGCCACTAGGTGGCGCTCGCACTATAACAAAAAATACGTTGTTAGGTGTTTTCCGCATTGGAAACCCATCAAATATATGAAGTTTAGAAAAGATAAGACCATCTGGGACCAAACACAGCAACTTTGTTCGTTTTGGCGAGACATCAGACTGACATTTTTGTTTGCCACTAGATGGCCTTATAAGCAATTGAAGATTTTTTTAAACACTTGTGTTAAGGGCTTGAGTCTCCATGTGTCTGTGAAGTTTCAGATTTTTCTAAGCTTGTAAAGCTGAGTTATAAAGGTTTGTTTCACATGTGGCAAAGTAATCATCAAAGGCATAATATAAAGCCCCGCCCCCAACATATTTGATGGCGGATCATCACAAAAATTTGAACAATTGTGCCTGACAGTCAGATAAAACATCACAGCAAATTTGAAGTCGATCGGGTCAAGCGTTTGGGAGAAAAAAGGAGCAGTTCGGGACCTGCAAATGAGCAAAAACGGGCTAAAGGTGCACATTCAAAAATTCATAACTCTCTTTCTGTACATCTGAGCATAGGGCTCGTGTTGACTTTTTTGTAGGGCTCGAGGTCCTACATAAGGCTACAAATTTTTGGAGCTCTAGGTCAAACGGGCCGGGAGTGAGAGGCTATTTTCCACTCATAAGGCCATTTTGGGGCCAATTACAGCCACTTTTTTCGTTTTGGCGAGTCATCTGACTTTGAGGTGGCGTGCAGACTACGCCCATTATCGAAAAATCGTAAAATTTTAAAACCTTAATATTCCATGTCTTAATGATATTCTGACCAATTTTCATTTGTTTTACTCAAACAGACTGAGCACAATACATGAAAGTGTAAAAAATGACATTTTAATCAACCACTAGGCGGCGCTAGTAGGTATTTAAAAAAACTTTTTTTAAAGGTGTTAAAGACATAAGTTTCCATGTGTCTATGAAGTTTTAGATTTTTTTAAGCTAGTACATCAAAGTTATTAAGGTTTTTGTCACTCTTGGCGAAGGAAAAATTGAACACATAATTTGAAGCCACGCCCCTATCATATATGTCAGCGGATCTGCACCAAATTTTGCCCACTTGTGCCCCTATGTGTGAATATGGACCACAGCAAATTTGAAGGCGATTGAGTAAAGCGTTTGGGAGAAACAAGGAGCAGTTTGGGACCTGCAAACGTGCAAAAATGGGCCAAAAATGCACATTCAAAAATTCATAACTCTTTTTCTGTACATCTGAGCACATGGCTCGCGCTGACTTTTTTGTAGGGCTCGAGGTCCTACATATGGCTAAAAATTTTCGTAGCTCTAGGTCAAACGGGCCGGGACCAGGTGCACTTTTTCGACCTTAGGTGGCGCTGCAGAGCCATTTTTTTTGCATTGTTTTGGGAAACACAAAAATATCCAATTTTTCACCGGGCCCGACAAATGTGCAAATTTTGGTGACTTTTCGTGCATGTTTAGGCCCTCAAAAATGGAAAAGCGCTGCACAGTAAATAATAATAATAATAATAATAATAATAATAATAATAATCTGGAGAAAAACAAGAGGGCTCTCGCAGCGGTAGCTGCTCGGGCCCTAATAATAATAATCTGGAGAAAAACAAGAGGGCTCTCGCAGCGGTAGCTGCTCGGGCCCTAATAATAATAAGAATAATAATCTGGAGAAAAACAAGAGGGCTCTCGCAGCGGTAGCTGCTCGGGCCCTAATAATCCGGAGAAAAACAAGAGGGCTCTCGCAGCGGTAGCTGCTCGGGCCCTAATAATAATCCGGAGAAAAACAAGAGGGCTCTCGCAGCGGTAGCTGCTCGGGCCCTAATAATAATAATAATAATCCGGAGAAAAACAAGAGGGCTCTCGCAGCGGTAGCTGCTCGGGCCCTAATAATAATAATAACAAAAATCCGGAGAAAAACAAGAGGGCTCTCGCAGCGGTAGCTGCTCGGGCCCTAATAATAATAATCCGGAGAAAAACAAGAGGGCTTTCGCAGCGGTAGCTGCTCGGGCCCTAATAATCCAGAGAAAAACAAGAGGGCTCTCGCAGCGGTAGCTGCTCAGGCCCTAATAATAATAATAATAATAATAATAATAATAATAATAATATTAATCTGGAGAAAAACAAGAGGGCTCTCGCAGCGGTAGCTGCTTGGGCCCTAATAATAATAATAATCCGGAGAAAAACAAGAGGGCTCTCGCAGCGGTAGCTGCTCGGGCCCTAATAATAATAATAATAATAATAATAATAATAAAAATAATCCGGAGAAAATAATAATAATAATAATAATAATAATAATAATAATAATAATAATAATAATAATAATAATAATAATAATCCGGAGAAAAACAAGAGGGCTCTCGCAGCGGTAGCTGCTTGGGCCCTAATAATCCAGAGAAAAACAAGAGGGCTCTCGCAGCCGTAGCTGCTTGGGCCCTAATAATAATAATAATAATCTGGGGAGGAACAATAGGGACCTCGCAGTGGTCACTGCTTGGGCCCTGATAATCCGGAGCGGAACAATAGGGACCTCGCAGCGGTCGCTGCTTGGGCCCTAATAATCTGGGGAGGAACAATAGGGACCTCGCAGTGGTCACTGCTCGGGCCCTAATAATCTGGAGAAAAACAAGATGGCTCTCGCTGCGGTAGCTGCTCGAGCCCTAATAATAATCCGGAGAAAAACAAGAGGGCTCTCGCAGCGATAGTTGCTCGGGCCCAAATAATAATAATCCAGAGAAAAACAAGAGGGCTCTCGCAGCGGTCGCAATGTATATTGCAAAATATATGGTGCCCATATACACCGTGGAAATGATGGGGTTTATTCACCTGCTGAAAGCTTTGGACCCCAGGTACGTGGTAACTGGATACTGAATGGCAAGTTGTTAAACTTTTGTAAATGTTTTATCATAAACGGTCACATACACTCTATTTCATGTTATGTTTTTGTCAGTTAGAAAAGATGACTGAAAAGTTTTTTCATTGGAAGGCTACTATTTACTGTAGATGTTTAATTTTATTTGATGCAGATATTTAATTTAGTTAAAATTATTCAGGGAATTAAAATAGTGACCAAATATCTTTTTGCATACCATACAAGCACCTTTTTAGTTTGCAAAACATGTTCAGGTAACTGAAGGTTTTGTTTGCACTTTATTTTATCAACCTCATAAAAGGGTCTTATGATTTTATGTTGAATTTATTTTAAGATCATTTGAGAGTGCATTGTGTCAGTTTAGAGCTAGATAAGGCTTACTGAAAAGTTACACTGTCACTGTTTACAATGGCAGGCAGGGCTTTTTGTGTGGCTTGTTTATATCACATATCCAGAAGGGAAAATGTTAACAAACTAAAATTCAAACTTGTTATGAACAATTTCTTTGTCATCTGCAAATTGATTTTAAGGTAGGAGAAAATCGTTTTAAATCGCGAATTGGGATTTGTTTGGGAAAAAAAATCGGAGATTATTTTTTAGGCCATAACGCCCAGCCCTAGAAAGAGCCCTGGCATTGACAATGGTGCTGATGACCGAATCAGAGCAGCAGCTCACCAATGGATTGGGCCCCTCAGAGGCCAAACACACAGGTAAAGCGGATGAGGGTGAGGACGCCATACTCGCCCCTCTTGCTAGGACAACAGATCCGCCCAGGCTGGAAGATGCCAAGGGGTGGCAAAACACAGGCTGTGGAGCAGAGGGAACCACGTCTGAGCGGGCCAAAAGTGGGCCACCAGTAGCAGCGTATGGATCACCACCCAGAGCAGGGGAAAAGGGGGGAAAGTGTATGAGACAAAATAGCCAAAAGTGTGCCAGGGCATCCTGCCGCAATGGACTGTTGACCTCCATCAGAGAGAACCAAAGGGGGCAGTCAGTTGATTCTTGTGTGGCAAAGAGGTCAACCTCCACCTAGCCGAAACGAGCCCATATAGCGAGCACAATCTGCGGGTGCACACGCCACTTCCCTGGCGCTGGAACACTGCAAGACAGCGAGTCCGCCACTTGAATTAGGTCACCTGGAAGGTAGGTTGCCCGCAGATTGGATAGGTGGGCGGCAGCCCATTGAAGAAGGGTTCAAGCGACCAACCGCAGACTGATGGACATGGTACCCCACCGATGATTGATTGGAAAACTGTTGAGGTGTTGTCCGACCACACAAAGACGAAGGGAATTCCCTCCTGCCCTGTGACTCCGTGGGTCGCGGGACAGAGGTGTTGGGGCCGGCAGTCCGGTGCTTTTCCCCCCAGCAACTCAGGCTGTGGGCTGGCACCGTCCGGTGCTTTCTCCCCCAGCAACTCAGGCTGTGGGCTGCTTTGGGGTGCTTTCGACCCTGTCCCAGGTGTACAGACTGCAGTTCTGACGCCAACCGCTCCATACAATGTCGGCCAAATAAACCAGCCTTTATCACCGACCTGGCAAAGGCCTTGGCCCTCAAGCAGAGTAGAAATGGCAGAAGCTCTGACAAGGTTAGAGAGCTGCACACGGGCCTCATGGGCTGTGAGTGACCCTTCCAGTGTCTCCACTGCACCAGAACAGAAAAATATCCACAGGGACCACAGGGAAGTCCCGTGGAGTACTCTTGGAGGATCCACAGATGGCGGTGCGAACGCACCAAGTAGGACATCACACGGCCGGCAGGGAACAACAGGTGCGAGACAGAGTTGCCAATGCGAGCCGATCGCGCACAAGAATTATAGGCCTTTGAAATGAGGTCATCTGCCATGAGACATTGTATGTTAGGACAACACCATATACGCTGAGCAAACTCGTATGGAAACAAGAGCAAGGAAGCAACATCCACCTCCGCAACAGGCATATGGTCTAATCCAATGTTAGCAGCATCCTGCAATGTCGCCAATGTACGCTCCTCAGAAAGAAGGCGGGCAAAAGCACTCATATCGGCCCAATAGGACTGCAAGATATCTAAATAACGCCTACACTGTGAAACAATGAAGTCAGCAGAAGGCAGCCACGCTGGAAAAAATGATTCCTCCGAGCAGACCGGGGACAAGGAACCTCCACCTGCAGCTCCTGCAAAGCAGAGCACAAAAGGGACACAAGTGAATATGCATCACCCAACACGATGAGCGACGAGCCCCTCAGAAGGAGGGGAACCAATAATCAAGTCCTTGGAATCGATCCTAGAGTCATGGAAGCATCAGTCTGAAGCAGACAGAGAAATGGCATCAACATTTTTGTAAAGGTCTGGTGCAACAGCATCTTGAAAGGGGGACGGCTCGCAGGAAGCCAAGGCACTCTGTTGGAGGCGTTCTTGCAACAGTGCAGACATCCCTTCCAATTGGGAACACAACGAAGAACCTCAACGGGTGCGTAATGCAGCCGGTACAGCAGAAGATGGACAAGAGCAACCTGTCACGGGGGTGCGAGGCGTGTGAGCTACAATGAGCTACAATTGAGCTACATAGTGAAATTTGCCAAGAAAAGACTATCGCAAGTCACAGCCAATGAATGACCAGCTCAATAATTGAAGAAGGCCATATTCTTGCTGCAGATGTGGAGCGGGAATATAATGAACCGTGGCAAATTGAAATACCAGATCAGGAAACTCGCCATAGAGTTGACTCGCTTGCAACGAAAAGCTGAAGAGATGAAACAAAGAATCCAGATAGAGGAAGAGGATGCTAAGATAAAAGCTCAAATAAGGGCAGAAAGTGTAGCCCTTCAAAGAACACTTGATGAAAAGATATGGAAGGTACAGCAGTTTGAAACAATGAAAGGTCTAAGTGCATCACAAGCGAGAATAGAGGTGTATGATCATGTGAAGGTTGCAGAAGATGAGAAGAAAGACATCTCTCACAAGTTCTCTGTCTCGGTATGTACTCTCTGATCCAAAGGTCCTGACTTCCTCCACAATAGAGAGTGCAGCAGAGATTGACAAGTTGTTAGCAGATGTAGTGAGTACCAACAGAATCTCAGTCCCTGAACCTGAAGTATTTCATGGAGATCTGTTGATGTACAATGACTGGAAACTGTCATTCCAAACGCTAATCAGTCAAAAGAACATTCATGAAAATGAGAAACTCTATTACCTCCACAGGAATGTGGATGGAGATGCAAAGAAAGCAATTGAAGGCTACTTCCTGCTTGGGACAGAACCTGCTTTCGTTGTTGAGTGGCAGCTCTTAGAAGAGAGATATGGAGACATCTTCATAATTGCACAGGCATAGACAAGCTAGACAAGCTTCACAATTGGCCCAAGATACGACCTAAGGAAAGCCCCAAGTGCCAGACTGGGTATTGGCTAGAAGGAATCGGATTTCTATAGAAATGGAAGAGCATAATGGACATCTTCCCAATTTCACTCAGTTCATCATATTCCTGATGAAAGAAATAACCTCTCTGCAGTTGTTCAGGCAAGGCAAAGCAGAGAAACCAAGAGAAAAAAGGAAAAGGACAATCGGAGTAAAGGTCTTGTCTAAAAGCTTGGATAAAAAGGCTACGAAATTAGATTAAAAGAAAGTCATTACATGTGTCTTTTGTAAGAAAAATGGAGACACTTTGCTCAAATGCAGAAAGTTCATGAATGAAGGAGTTCATGCAAGAACAAGCTTCGTTAAAGAAAATAAGTTGTGTTTTGGTTGTCTCAAGCCTGGCCACCTCTCAAAGAAATGCAGCAGTTGAAGTGAGTGTGATGTGTGCCACAAGCGGCACCCTACTGGTCTGCATGAGGACAGAGCCAAAAGTGACAAGAAACCAACACAAGTCAAAGAGATGCAAAGTCAAGATCAAGAGGAAACTGAATTGACGCCACCGGAAGATTCAAGCACTGCATGGAGACAATTGGGCAGATTGTGAAGAGAAAAGGCCGGGCTTGGTGGTGGTTCGGTGGCAGCCGATGCTGTTATGGGCTGATTGGCAGGAGAGGTGAGCCGGTGAGATGTGTTGGGCTTTGTGACAGATAGCTTTGTGACACTAGACAAAGAAGATCTCCTTACCAGCAGTTTATGCTAGGGTGTTTATTCCAGCTAATAGAGCACACATTCCAACAAACCAAATTGCAAAAGCTTGGTCACACTTGGAACACCTTCAGCACCTCTTCTCGACTGTGAAGTAGGCCTGTTAATTGGATACCACTACTACCAAGCACTTATACCATGCACTTCTACCATGAGAGGTTGTGTCTGGCAAAGAAAACCAGCCCTACGCACAATGCACAGACCTGAGTTGGAGCATTGTTGGATGTGGAAGTTCAAATGGGGACTACAGAGACGCTATCGGAACAAGTCACCGTGCGGAAGTTAGATAAGTGACACCAAATGTGGAGTCTTTGATAAGCTTACGTACAGAAGTGCACTATGTAAGTCAACTTAAAGTGAAAGAAGTGACAACCACAGAAATGATCAAGGTCCTTGAGTCTGACTTCTCGGAAAGAGCGAAGGAGGATAATCCCCTCTCACAAGACGATCTGAAATTCTTGTCTACGTTAAGAGAGAACATCATACAGAAGGAGAATGGTTATTAGGAGATGCCTCTACCTTTCAGACTTGAAAGACCAGCACTGCCAAGCAACAAAATCAGTGCAATACATCACCTCAACTGTCTTGAAAGTAGATTCAAGAAAGATAAGGAAAATCACAAGGATTACTGAAGATAGTATATCCCATGGGGATGCAGAAAAGGTCCCTGAGGAAAAACTTGATAACAGCCCATCTTAGTACACATACCCCATCACGGCATGTACCATCTGCATAAGCCGAGAAAAATACGTGCTGTATCTGACTGTTCTGCGCGATACCATGGAACATCACTGAACGATCATCTGCTCACAGGTCCTGATTTGACAAATGCCCTAATTGGTGTTCTGTGTCGTTTCCGTAAAGGCCATGTCGCAGTCATATCTGACATTGAAAAAATGTTCCATCAGTTTGACCTAAAAAAAGAAGACAGAGTACTATCTACACTTTTTGTGGTAGAAGAATGGTTGCATGAACACTGCACCATCAAGCTACAGAATGAAGGTTCACTTGTTTGGTGCAACCTCATCCTCTGGTTGTGCCAACTTTGGCCTCAAACACCTGGCAACACATGGAGAGAATAATCTGCTGAACCTCTTATCATTGCCTCTCGCAGGCAGATGGCCAGAGACAATTACTTGACGCCGACTCATCTTTCTAGCGAGATTACAAGTCTTTGCTAGTGTCTTCTTTGTAATCCCAGACTGTCTCATTCTTGTATCATTATCAGATGTGTTCGTCTGATCTACAATAATCAAACTACTCTGCTCTAGCTGATGGACACGCCCCACCAGGAGAGAAAGCCTCTCCATGAGAATAGTGCAGGTGTCCCAAGTGACTGATGCGGTGGAGGTGCACAAAGCCATGCTTATATGAGTGCAGCTGAGCGAATACTTACGCTAGCAGAGCTGCACGAAAAGGAGGACTAACCAAGCTAGGAGCTGTTCGAAAAATCACTAGCTAACGAAGAATGGAAAAAAAACACCAGACACAGGTACGATGGGCAGTAGAATAAAAAAATAGTAAAAGTAGAAATAGAAAAATAATGTTCGTCTCTCCCCCAAGTTTTTGTTGCCAATCATATTGAGAGAATCAAGGCAAGCACTAAGTCTGAGCAGTGGTTCTACATTGCTTATAATGACAACAAGGCAGATCATACCTCTCGAGGGTTGACTGCAACACAAGTCCTCAAACTGGTATACAGGCCCCAAGTTTTTTTTTGGAAAAGAGATACACTTCAAAGAGAGTGTATGGTGGGAGAAGTTAGCAAAGATGAAGAAGGAACCTATAACCCTGAAATTCACAAAGATTTTGTGTGCCATACTGAGACAAAGACAGAGGAGTTCTCGGACTGGACTAGTGCTGTAAAGGCAACTGCAAGATGACAGAGAATTCTTAAAGAATTCAAAGGTCTAAAGCAACGCACCAATAAAAATACAACTATCAAAGAAAGGAAAGAAGCGAAGTTTGCCAACGTCAAGCTTGCTCAGGAACAAGTATTTCCATCAGAAATAAAAACACTCAAGGAAGGGTGGGATTTTGCCAAGTTCAAAGGAAGTAAGCTATTGAAGTTTAGTCCCTTCCTGGATGACCATGGGATTCTCGGGATGGGAGGACGTCTAAGTAAAGCTGCACTACACCCGCATATAAGGCATTCAATTATTATTCCACAGAAAAGCCACATATCATCACTACTCATCAAACACCTCCATGAGAAGAGCCAACACCAAGGACGTGGAATGACGACAAATATGCTCAGAGCTCATGGATGGTGCATCCTGGGGTGCAGTAGTGCTGTGTCGCCACACATTTACAGATGTGTCAAGTGCTGAATATACAGACGATGTACTGAAGAACAAAGAATGGGTGATCTAACTCAAAATCAAGCAACTCCACCTTTTACCTATGCTGGAATGGATTGCTTCAGTCCAACCTACATAAAAGAAGGAAGTAAAGAACTTAAAAAAATATGGACCCACCCTTCCCTGTCTATGGTCAAGAGCTGTTCACATTGAAGTGATTGATGATATGTCAACCATTTATGAACCATTTATCAATTCACTCAGATAATTTATAACCAATCAGCGGAAACGTTCACCAACTTTATTAGATGTGACCAAAGCACAAATTTTGTCGGCGCAAGGAGGGAGTTCGCAGGTCTTATTAGAGGGATAGATGAAGAAAAACTGAAAGCTCTTAGATGTGAGTTTCTCATGAATCCTCCAGTCACAAGTCACATGGGCGGCAAATGGGAGAGGCAGATCAGAACAATAAGAGCATCCTCACTTTTATTCTGGATCAGTCTGCTCCAATGCTTGACAGCACCTCTCTCAGCACATACCTTTATGAAGTCATGTCTATCATTAACAGCCAACCACTCATTGCTGAACATCTTAACGACCCATCCGGTCCTGAACCATTAACGTCAAATCACATTGTAACGATCAAATCTACAATTTTTCTACCACCGCCTGGAAAATTCATCAAGCAAGATCTCTACCTTAGAAAGAGGTAGCGCCAAGTTCAATACTTGGCCAATGAGTTTTGGAAAAGATTGTGAAAAGAATATCTTCTTAACCTGCAACAAAGGCAGAAGTGGTGTAAAATCAGAAGGAACTCAAAAGTAAATGACATCGTACTTCTTCAAGATGAACAGATGCCACACAACAAATGGGAGCTAGCAAGAGTCACTGAAGTCTTCCCAGGACAAGATGGTATGGTCAGGAAGCTAAAGTTACTAGTGCAACGCGAAATATGATAGTAAAGGAAACGCTACCACAGGTGCTGTGCATCTAGAAAGACCTATTCACAAAGTAGTTACTTTGATAGAAGCAGACAAAAACATTGAAGGTGTCTGATACGTGTTCAGGATTTGTTTGGAGAAGTTGTTATGATACAATATGGTTTCTTAAAGAAAGAAATTCTACAATGTTTGTGTATTTTGGTGAGAGTGTAAGTATATGCATAACCTGTTGTTTCAATTCACTTGTTATATTGTTAATTTTTATACATATTTTGTATTTTACAATATATAGTCAATTTATTTACATGTTTACGTTTGCATATAATTGTGTTTACGTCAAAGTTAATTGAATTTACTATGATCTTGCAATGACTGGGAGACGTGCACCTGCTTACTTATTGTATGTGCGCACTTCCGAGTTTGGACAGTCGAGACGGCTGGAGAGAGGAAATCAACATGGAGAAAAACTAAAAAGACACGATCCCTCTCAAGCAGCAGCAGCCAACCGATTTTCTTCTGTGTACATCATTTTCACCATGTTATTTTATGTCATGTTGTCTGTTATTAGTTATTCTGCGTTATTTAAGTCTAATTATTTTTTGTACAGTTTTCATGGTTTAATTGAATGTCAATCTGGTACATTCTTCTTCATTTGATTTTATCAAACTAGACCCCCACATAAGAGCCCGGGATCTTTACCCCTTTTGCACTAGCTGACGCGGATGGATTGGGGTAGAGCGGAGGGCGGTGACGTGGAGGGCGGAGTGATCTTGACGTGCAAAGGTCCCGCCTGGGCTAGGAAGGACGATCGATAAACAAATGTCAGGCAGGGCTCAAGTCGACGAAGGCGATAGTGTAGCCGCCGCTTGATTTTAACCGCTCGGGAGGATGGAACGAAAGAGGTGAGGAGTGAGTGTGAGGGGGCTTGTGGCTTCTTTTTTTTTCAATTAAAGTTTGTGCAGCGGATGAGGAGGAGGTGCGGAAAGAGCGAGTGAACGAACGTCCCCGTCGGACCAATTTCGGTGTCAAGAGACCAACGCAACCCTCGCTAGCTTGGTCCGTCAGCTAGCTAAATGGAATTGCGATCTCTTCGCCGACCGTCTTCTCACGCTTGAAAAATAACTAGTCATTGAGAATATTTTCGCTTTTAAGCGTCGCCGTGACGCACCGCTGCTGGGGTTATCGCTTGAAGTAGCCCATAAAGAGCACCTCGCGCGCGGGATGAAGCGGTTCCCTTAGTTGCTCTTGTCGTCCTAGCAACAAGTCGAGCAGCCATTGCAACCTGGGTGGGTGTGCGTCTCCGCTAACCGATCCTGCTTTGTTTTGCTTTTATTTGATTCTTTTTGTTTTGAGGACGGGTTTTTTGTTAAATACAGTATATATTTAATATCAATTTGACAATGTCTATTGATTAATTTGATTTAAATAAGCATAAAAATAAACATTTACCTCACACCAAAAAAACAAAAAACAAGAGGTTTATTTTTTCATTGAAAGCAATGTTCTTATTAATAAAGCACCTTAAAACAACTCTTCAGTATTACTCTGACGGGTTATCTGTTATGTAGCCAGAAAAAAAGGTCTGAGTATGCATTTTTCATTTTCATGGCAAAATATTGTATACATTATGGATGAACAACTTTAATGGTGGAGGAATTTGCCATGAATCTTTCCCCCATGGTGATGTTTTTGTGTTTTTTATGTTTTTGTTAAATCTGTACCCTCTGTAAGCTACTGTACACAGACAGCATGTTAAATAAACCAATCAAAAGTGAGGGGGATGAGCTCACGCCATGAAGTCCCGAATCATGACGTCCTTTTCATTGGTGTGCAGTGTCGCAGTCAGGCGTGTCCTGGCTAAGCCGTCCATGCCTCGCGCTCCGGCCAGCAACTTTCATCGTGCACAGGAGGCCGGCGCCCACCTAGTCCTAGCAAAGGTCCAGCGAAGTGGCCACAAGCATCAGGACCTCAACCATCAAATCAGGGTGATAATACACACATTAACGCTTGCTTCCACATTTCATTTTTTTTGGGGGGGGGGGGCAATGTTAAATGATTTTGAAGAAAGTGGTGTTGACAGTGTCTCTCGTTTGCATGCTTACAACAGAGTCCCTTTGAAAATCATTGAAGGGATTTGTCTTCTAGTTCCGATTTTACTTTTTGTGCATATATATATATATATATATATATATATATATATACACAGTGGGACCCCGGTTTACAAACTCCCTCTTTTACGAACTTTTCATCTTACCGCGGCGTTTTTTTGTTTCCCTCTTACGCACAAAACTTTCGTCTTACGAACAATCCAACATGCCGGTCAATGTGTCCGTACTATTTTTTTCACTTTGCTACATCAACGAAATCAACTACTCACGCATGTCACTGTAACGCTGATATGCTATTGCTCTTACAATGTCACAGTCACTATTTCAGTCCCGGTCTCACTCACGGAGATGAGGATATGCTGTTGGCCGGCGTCACGTCAATCACAGAAATGCCGATATGGTATTGGCCGAACGCCTTCATCTAGCTTGATGGCACAGCTGGTTGGGATGGAAGGAAGGAGAGAAAATGAGTGAAAAACGGAAGGAAGGAATGTTGTGAAGACTTTGCAAACTTTATCTGTTAGACATGGCTTCTAAAATTGTTAATGGCGGTAAAGGAAGAAGTAAGAGGATGATGACAATAGAAACGAAGCAGGAGATAATAAAAAAAATAAGAAGGAGCCGCACGCATAGTTAACCTTGCTCGTGAGTATGGCAGTAACCGCTCTGCAATCTTCTAAGGGCAAGACTTTCCTTGCCGGGGGTCCACAGAAAAAAGCTTCAACAGTTTACTTGTCAACGGTCTACTTGTTTCTCGTGTCAGGGAAGGATAAAAATTGCTCCAAATGCTCCTGTAAAAGAGTGTCCTTTTCAGGACATTTATAGCTGAGCTCTCGCAGTTATATATATATATATATATATATATATATATATATATATATATATATATATATATATATATATATATATATATATATATAGATATATATATATATATATAGATAGATATATAGATATATATCTCGATCGATATATATATATATATATATAGATATATATATATATATATATATATAGATAGATATTTTTATATATTCATATTCATATTCATAATTCATCTTTTTAATTTTTCTCCCCCCTCGTTTAGCATACCTATGTAGAGTTACTACTATACACTCTATTGACTGGAGTCAGTGATCACTTTACTCCAGGGAAGGATGTAATGAGTCTTTTGACACTGAGTTGGCTAAACTGCGCTCATGCGATGAGGGCTAACATCGTGTGTTTATTGACTGCCGGAGCGTGACCAGATATTTTTTTTTCACGGCTGTGCTGTTACTGTTCATCATCGGTACACACCGTGTTATCATCAACGGCTATTCGAAGTTTGGACTATGTCAAAACTCATACATGCATGTTTTTTCTGCTCTTTTAACTGACAGTAATGGAAACAGCCATGCCTTGGAATCAAACCCCCCACCCACAGACACACACACACACATACACACAAAAACCCATTTTATTTTTTAATTTGTCCAAAAATGTAATTATTCAAAGGTTTGAATCCCCGAAGCGTGCCATTGACGCATTTGCCACACGTGTGTTTGGACAAGGCCAAGCAGCCCGACTTGAACACAACGCTGCCGGTTCGACAGACGGCCTCCATCTTCAAGCAGCCGGTGACAAAAGTGACAAATCATCCTAGCAACAAGGTGAAGACGGACCTGCACAGGGCTGTGGAGCAACCCAAACAGGTGCCTAACATCTCCTTTGATCACTAGAAGATAACGGTGAAAGGTTCCCGTGCCCTTTGTACACAATCTGATTCGTTTGTTGTTCAAATGGATTGTCCATCCCTTATGGCGCACTGGTCGCTGACATGGTCCACTTGCGCCAAAAGTTATTTTTCAAACGAGCTATTTATAACATGACATGATGTAAAACTCCTCAACGAAACCTGCATGTGCAAAAATAATCCCCCTTTCTGAAAAAAAAATCCATGCATTGAAGTCTTTCCCTCTTTTGTATGTCCTCATACAAGAAAAATCCCCCTGTGTCATAATACGAAATGTTCTTTTTCTGCATTTCCCTTGCGCCGAAATTCACTACGGCGAAAACAAGCCTGCAGGAAAAGTATAGCTTGGTTTATGCTTGACGCACCGACACACGTTTTGCAGCACTGTATACTCAAGTAGAGTTCCCCCGCAGTCAGATGATACTCTCCTATAGGTGGCAATAAATTGACTCTACAGCACAGGTGTCGAACTCCGGGCCTCGAGGGCCGATATCCTACATGTTTTCGAACCTTTTCCCTCAAAAACACCTGATTCAAATGATTGGGATCATTTTGAAGCTCCTGCAGAGCTTGCTAATGAGCTAATCATTTGAATCAGGTGTGTTGGGGAAAGAAAACCAGAAAACATGCAGGATGCCGGCCCTCGAGGACTGGAGTTCGACACCTATGCCTACAGCATACAAACAACACTACTCTATAACAGAGATAGAAAATCCAAGTCGATTCAAACGATCTAAACAGACTTATCCCTCCCCAATGTGGTGCTCGCCAGGAGTTGTTTACGGTATTTATATCACATATTCTTTTTCTGATAAATTATAAGGTGTTTTTATCGTCAAACTTCCATAAGCAATATTTCGTAAAAAAATTCCCTAAGATACACATTGCGCAGAATCTGTTTCGCGGGGAGGGGCGTGGTTGGCGTCATTTTGATGAGTGCAGCCGTGCAAAGGTTAAACCAAGCCAACACTTGAAGGCAGGATAAAAGTAATAAAGATGCAAGAGGGATGAAGCTAAGTCAAAGCTATTATGCAAGAAATTGATGTAAGTTTGAAAATGAATGCTTATTGTAGATTTGGCAATTTCTTTTATGAAATGTTGGATGGTTTGTTTTTAACTTCAGTCAGAATGGATTAGAGTGCACAACATATTTTTTTACATTTACGTCCGAGACATAGATTTTCTATTGTAAAAAGTCCCCCGGTGAAAAATTTATGGCCGATTTCTTTGTAGAGGAGTTCTACTCTACAGTAAATACCATTTCTGGCCCAACAATAAGCCCTTTGGTATATTTTGGAAAGAAAACGTCCTCTGTGCTGTATCAGGTGTGAAATTTGTGTTCTGCCAAGAACCCACCAAGCTTCACAAAGTGTTTTATAATGGGGTAAAAAAAATATATTTGTTAAACTACACGTGTCTTGGTAGTGGTTTTCAAGCAATTCCAGAAGATTGGGCTGTCTCTGTTGTATTTTTGGCTTTTCTCCTAGAAAATTGTGTCTCACGACAATGCACATCCAAATGAAAGTTGACAAGATCAAGCAATAAATTGCTTCACGTTCCATTAAATTAGCTCTTCTTTTGAAAAACAATCGTATTGTTGCTGTCACGGTGTGATAAAGGATATTTTAACACTTGTTACATTCTCACTTTTTAAAAAGTTGTGTCATAAAGGCGTCAGACATTTCGCAGTGGACCTGCGCTGTTGAACAAGAAGTTAATTCATGTTCCGGGTAATTTGTTCTTCTTTTGAAAATAACATGCTGTCCGTATCCTGGCATTAAATTTTGCTGAGACCTGCGGAAACCCTCATTACATTCTCACTTTCTAAAACGTAACATAAAGGTGTTGTATGTGTTGCCATGTACTTTCTGTAACACAGTTGAGTAAAAAGTTACTTGATGTTGCAGTTGATTTGCTCTCCTTTTGAAAAGAACAACGCGAATTCAGTTTGCCAAGAGCCGCAGAAATCCTGTCGCCATCTCAGTCCAAGCCAGCGCGCCTTGACATTTGAAAAATTCAAAGGGCAATCAAGCCAGGTTGGCCATGTAAATGCATTTAGGAGGCGTGGAGGTCTGTGACCGCTTTGTGCTTCTGACTGCAGCTCTTCTGGGAGAGGAAGTTGACCGGTTTAAGTGCCTTTGACGTCGCCGACGAGCTGGTGAAGAGCATGGAGCTCCCCAAAGGCTTACAAGGTGAAAGGCAGGCGTGTTCCCAATCAAAGGAAAAGTCCGGTGCCAACTCCTTGTCCATAATCTTTTGTCTTTTTTCCTTTCCTTCCTCAGGGGTGGGGCCTGCCGCTTGTGACAAAACGCTGCTGTCGGCCATTGCCAGCGCCCTCCACATGGGCCCTGCCCCCGTGACTGGCCAGCTCACGGCGGCTGTGGAGAAAAACCCGGGGGTGTGGCTCAACACGGCGCAACCTCTCTGCAAGGCCTTTGTGGTGACTGACGAAGATATTAGGTGACTTTTGGCGTGCTTTGCGAAGTGGCCGACGTGAGCCCGCTCAAATGTTGGGGTGCCGCAAAGTGGACGCGGCATGGCCGCAACTGACGTTTAGGCCTCCTAGCAGACGTAGTAATCGCTAGGGCCACTTGTCCCCTCCCCAACAATTTAGGGAAATAACGTGAGTAGATGTAATCAGTTTTGGGCCTGCCTCTTAACATCAAACGAAATGACGCTTGCTTTCATTTAAAGCAAAGTTTGCAATAGACGATTTTTTTGTTTTATCTTATTTTGAAGGTTATTTATTTGACCCAACTTTTGGGTCAAATGAATAACCCATAAAATAACATTTTATTTTATTATTAGTTTATTTTTATTTATTTTTTGCCATTTTGAATAAAACAACCCAACTTTGCATTTTGGATTTGTCTTCGGGGAAATGAATACAGCAAAAACAGTTAACTCCTGGATTCTTCATTTGAGACAACTTTTGGAAAAAGTCCAGTTGTTTTGTACAAGATACCCCAACAATGGGGTTGTTTTTATTTAGGCCATTTATTTGAGCCAGAAAGTTGGTTCAACTGAATTTTTTGCAGCGATTTGCAACCGAGAGGTCGTTCTGTCGCGGCTATGATATATGCGGCCTTTGCTGTGTGCGCTTCAGGAAGCAGGAGGACCTGGTGCGTGCCGTTAGGAGGAGGCTGGAGGAAGCCCTGGCAGCCGATATGCTGGCTCATGCTGAGGGCACCGCCCCCCTGGAAGAAAGAAAGGAGGAGAAGCGGCTGCAAAAGGAGGACAACTAGCCTGCTCTTGCGTGGTGGAGTCATCAGTCGGCCGAGAGATTTTTCTTCTTTTTCTTACTCTTAAATTTGTGGGGGGTTTTTGTTTGTTGGCGACAGAAAAGGTGTCGTAAGCGCCGCCTCAGACCTGCAGCCGCACATTTGGTTGGCGCGCGCGCGCCGCCTTTCAGTTGGCTGAGCGCGCTTTTGCTCTCTGGCTTTTGACACGTTGATGCTTTTCAAATCTTGTCAACATTTAAATAACTCGAGGTCATGCCGTGCTACTTTGGAAGAAACTTTGATAGCTGACTACTACACATGAACACATCTTGTTCTTAAATAAAGGTGTCTTTTGGACACGGGTGGCTTTTATTTGATGGCTTTGGGCTTGGCGTCTTGGCCCTGCCTGACCTTCCTATCTGGCTTGGATTTATTGTTCCCCAAATCAAAAAAAAAAATAAATCTGGGAGCATATCCAGATGAAGGTCAACATGGCAGTATCCAGTGTGCTGCGGCTTTTTCGATGATGTTCCGATGAATTTACTCTCATTTTGAAAAGAAAATTTAACTGGATTTGCTGGTAGCTGCAGAAACTGCTCAGATGTCACAAGGCATTCACCCTAAAGTGCAGTCAGTAAGCCAGCCCTGTCTTTGCAGCTAAGACAATTCGGCGCACTGGAAAAGCGACTGGTTTTCTTTTTTCCCAAATGACTACAAGTGCACAATGAAAGCTCTAAGTCT
Source organism: Hippichthys cyanospilos (assembly GCF_059441005.1). Taxonomy (NCBI): domain Eukaryota; kingdom Metazoa; phylum Chordata; class Actinopteri; order Syngnathiformes; family Syngnathidae; genus Hippichthys; species Hippichthys cyanospilos. Next base: position 21,031,332 of record NC_142380.1, read on the forward strand.
TCTACTATGCTGCAAGAGTAACCCTAGCAGATCCAACATGTAGACTTACAGTACGTCACACACTAGTAGCCTCCTGAATCCTCTCACTATACTATACTTTGTCCTCACTTGGAGGACTGACTACCTTGGCGTAGGAGTAGGACAAGTACAGTACCTTGTAGTGTTACTCGAGAGGCAAAAGTTTCCACATATCAACAGTTACATGCTACATGCACTACCTTCCAGCCATTCATTTTCTTTTCTCGTGTCCTAACACACGTGAAGTGTGCTGTTGCCCTTCAAGGCAGTTTTGGGTCAGTAGGTAGGGTCACCATCCACCGCTTGCCAGCCAATCATAAGGCACAGAGACAAACCGGCACTCAACGCTCCCAAACACATCTGAGGGCAATTTGGGGTGTCATATTGAACTTTCTTGCGGTCGTTGGCCTTTGTGGGAGGATGATCAATATCAAACTCTGTGTTAAAATGGCACAACAAGCATCACATTTGTCCAACTAGAAATATGCTCCTATTAGTGAACACTGTGCCAGCAGTACTACTAGTTACAAAATGATTTAAAGGTACTTGGTATCTGTTGCCCAACCCTTTTGACCAAAATGTCCAAGTTATCTTATCAGTGTGCAGGCGGTAGCGGAAGGCAATTTGGATCCCAAATTGTTGCCTCAATTAGGTTCAAAATGATTTAAAGATACTTGGTATCTGTTGCCCAGCCCTTGTTGTCCACTCAGTGTGCAGATGGTAGCGGAATGCAGTTAGGACCCTAAAATGTTTTACTTTGAATACAAATATTGATCAGTTATTGCTCATATATCAACTTAATTGTTGACAACGGTGTTTGAAGCGTTCCTGGCAAAAAAAAAAAAGAAGCATTCCTGGCAAGCCAATTAAGGACAATTGGGCCAACCAGTAGGACGTCTCTGACTAGTAACACCTAAGCAGTATTAGTTACTAAGTAGGAGTGCTTAAGGCACAGGTGTCGAACTCCAGTCCTCGAGGGCCGGTATCCTACATGTTTTCAAACCTTTTCCCTCAAAAACACCTGATTCAAATGATTGGGATCATTTTGAAGCTCCTGCAATTCTTGCTAATGAGCTCATCATTTGAATCAGGTGTGTTGGGGAAAGAAAAACGGAAAACATTCAGGATCCCGGCCCTCGAGGACTGGAGTTTGACACCTATGGTAAGGTTTGGGTCGAATCCACTTATACGCGAATAGCGATGACTCGGCGACTAAACACAAGTCAACGATGGAACTCCGCAATGTCCAACGAAGCAGCCCGGATCAGAAGCTTTGGTTTTGGTTATTTATTGTTTTCGATTACAACGAGAGCAGCCGCGGCTTTGCGTGGCCTCTCTTCTCCCCTTCGCTGCATGTGGCCTTTGAATTCCATTGTTGTGTCGCGGCTGACGTCAATGCCGTCGGACCGAGCGAACGAGCGGCGTGCTCCTGTGGCGAGACAAAGCGCCAGAGAGCTACAGCGACGGCGAGAGTGAAGCAGCCGACCGGGTTACGGAGTGCCACCGCTGCCTTTTCTCTCGCATCATGAAGACACGCTCAGGAATATTGGCTCAAAGGCGCCCTCGGACGTCTTTTTAACGTTTTTTTTTTTTTTTTTTTTTTTTTTTGGGTGGGGTGCAACTCTTATCATAACGCCCCCCACTCCGTCCGGCTTTAGCTTGTTAGGCGGCTAAGGCGCTAGCTGTAAAAAAAAAAAAAAAGAGGGCTGCTCCACCTCCTCTTTTCTTGTGCTTCCCGGCTTTACTTTGTCATCTGCTCCCGGAGCAGCCGAGCAACGGCGACGCGGGGGCGCGCCAGCCTACAAAGTGAGGCTAAAGTAAGTTGGTGCGTTTTGGAGAGAAAATGGGCGACACTGGCGCGGACCTTTTGTCTTGACTGTTTTGAAAGGAGTCACACAGCTAGCTTAGCTTCCCAAACAAAGGGGTCGGCAACGTGACTGAGTGTGGACCAGCTAGCATGCTAAGCGGATAGCTGCGGCTAACAACACCACTTTTCGTCGGCGCTCTCTCTTTTTTGCCTTCTAATATTAAAGTGACTCGCGATACGTGTCTTTGGGTTTGCTCGGCGTGGGTGCGAGAATTCGTATTTGATGTTGTTTCAAGGGAGCACTCCCCCCCCCTTTATCCCAACAAAGCTGGATGTTTGGAGTTGTCGGTCACAACAAGACAAAGCAAGACGCCCAGAAAGCCGACGCGCACCCCAGACCACGAAGTGCCCTCCAACGCTTTTTTTGTTTGTTTTTGTAATTCTTGTCATCTTTCTTTTTTGTCTGTTCAGAAGCGGCATCGGTGATCTGATGCGATTTCCACGGAGGAACTATGCCTAGCCCTTTATTCCACCCCGATATTATGGAGCACGACGTGGTGATCAGCAGCCAGCGCAACGGGGTCGCTCTAGCCCGAGAAGCGGACCAAGATGCCCAGGACGAGGAGCAGCAAGAGGCGCTCCGCTTCGCTCTCGACCAGCTGTCACTCATGGCCCTGGACAAGGTGGACGGTGGCGTGGGCGGCGGGCTGGCCGACACTCTGGATGGGAGCCAGGCCCCCGGCTCGGATGGCTACGCGGACCTGCACATGTCCCGGGACTCGCCGACCTCGTGCCCCCCGTCGCCGGAGTACTACGGCTCGGGCGGCTACCAAGCAGTCGGCGGCTCGCACCACTCGATGCTCCACGGGGAGCCCAGCCGCAAGCGAAGCGTCAACATGACCGAGTGCGTGCCGGTGCCGAGCTCCGAGCATGTGGCGGAGATCGTGGGTAGGCAAGGTGAGCCTCGCAGCATGTTTTTTGGTGTGGCCGCCCGCCACTCCGAATACTTTTGTTTCCCCCTGCGCTTGTTTCTGCGCGTAAAGCCAAACGAAAACCCGTCTAGCTTTCGAAGACAATAGTTTGACAGGTAGCGCGGCAGAGGGCGACTTGAGGAGGGGGAGGG
>NC_142380.1:21044279-21046779 GCF_059441005.1 Hippichthys cyanospilos
AGCGAGGTGACGGCCGCCCTGGTGCCGTGCGGCCACAACCTTTTCTGCATGGAGTGCGCTGGGCAGATCTGCCAGTCGGCTGAGCCCGAGTGCCCCGTCTGCCACACGCCCGCCACGCAGTGCATACGTATTTTCTCCTAACAGCGCCGTTGCAAGAGACATGAGCAAGAGGCCAAACTAGTGTCTTAACTCTCCTACGGCCTTGGTTTTGGACCCTTCTCTCAGTCTTTCCTTTTTATACCCCGCAGATATTTTTCCACGCCACAGCCGGGTGAGACGTGCGATTTTCTACTCTCTGCGACTTGGGCTGTCCTCGTTGTGTCGTCAAGGTGTGCTCGTATAATTTGACCCGGCGAGTATTTGCTGCAAATCCATACTGTAAATTGCAAGATTGATGCGGCACTGCCTTGAGATACCACTTGAATTTCTTCTCACAGTGCAAAACACTTGTACTGGTGGCTCGATTGTGAGTAGTTCATTGCTGAGGATAAAAGAATGTGGACCTGCAAGTGTGTTCACTTATGTCAAAGGGTAACAGCTGTGCTAAATGTTAGCCTATTTGTTTGACCGCAAGATTCTTTATTTTCTGGTAAGAATATTCTATAATTATGCCCGCCAAATTGCCGCTCGGTGGGTGGGGGGTCATCACCCCACCTCACCCCACTTTGTATCTCAAGACGTCACTTTGGAATTTGTCCGTAGTGTATGGAATGCTTGTTTGGCGGCGTTCTGTCAACTCGTGTGACTTATGAATAAGAAATGAATGAAACTTTTTGAAATCGAAATGATGGAAATTTGCCTCAGGAATCGTTTATTTTAAAAACGTAGTTGGTACGAGGCAGAAAAACAAAACATTGAAATTGAAGATGGCTATGACATGCAGCATGCCATCAAGCCATGCCAAACGTGTGTAGAAGTGAATTGTTTCTGCTTGTAGAGCTTGAGCAGATGTTTTGTTGGTGTGTGTGTGCATGGGCGTTCAACCTCCCCCCCAACGGCAGAAGCTGATCCGTCCATACCGCGGCCATCTGTCTGTTGCGCTCGCAAAGTGCTTTCCGACCAACCGGCGGTGCGTGGGCGTTAGCCATAGGGAAATATATTTTAGTATAAGGTGTATAATATAATTCCATAATATGGAATTATATTTCTCTCACTCGAGTTCTGTCCCCTCTGAGCGCTCAGTTCGGCGCACACATTACCCAATCAGAACTAGTAAAAGTATATTGACTGACTGCCTGGTCTCTTGGTGTCCAATTCGATTGCTTGTTGTGTTCACCTCGAAAGAGCAAACGAGATTGCGTCTCACCGACTTGGTTGGGAGGTAGACTTATATCAGTAAGTCCAAAAACTAAGAAGGTTTAACTAACTAACCTCTCAAATGAGACAATTTAGTGATAATAATAATGTTAAAAATAATGCCCTCACGTATTTTCCAAAGAAGTTCACCTTCTCCCGTCCAAGTCCGTGTTTATGCTATCTCGTTTGCTTTTTCCGGGTGAACACAACAAGCAATTAATTGGAGGCAAAGCAATCAATCAATGTACTGTTGCTTGCTCTGATTGGCTAGCTCTATGGCACATTCGTAAAGTGTGTGCCAAATGAGCTCTCAGAGGGGGCACAACTCGAGCGAGGGGAGAGCTAGATGTTGAGCGAGAGAGGGAAGGCTATCGTGAGTGAGCAGTGAGAGATTTTGAGGGAGCAAAAAGTTTTTCTGTCTTCAAAATCCATGGTTGCTCACTCAAATTATCATTGTGCGCTCGATATTTTTTCTGTGGTCAAAATCTATTCTCCTGTTCATTTTTTTTCTGTGGTCAAAATCTATTTTTGGTTGCTCAATATTTTTTCTGTGTTAAAAATTTTTTTGCTCACTGAAATTTTTTCATTGGTCGTTCGCTATTGTGGCATAAATATAATTCCATTATGCCCGTCTGCTGCCGCCAGAGTGTGTGTGTTGCCCTGAGGACTGTGTGACAAAGACTGTTTTTCATTTTGTGAGTGTGTTTCCATGTAAGAGTTGCTGTGGGGCAGTCCGTTTGTACAAGAACGTGTCGCGTTTTATGTGGGAGCGTTGTGATTTGATGCAAGTTTTCCTTTCAATTGTTCTTATTCAGCACATTTGTGTTTCTGAGAGTGCCAGTACATTATGATAGTCTTCTCAAAAGGGAAAGGGTGTGTTTATTTGTAAGAGTGCCGTTTTAGTTATGGCTTAAGAGTTAGTGTGTGCATGCTGTTTAAAATTTTAGATTTTGTGAGTGAGCGGGCGAGTCTATGTGACGAAAGAGTGCCTTTAAAGAAAAAAGTGTGTGTATAGTTGTGTGAGTATATTGTATGTTTTTTGTGTTTGTTTTCTGTGCGGGTGTTTCGTGAGAGCGTTTTTGAACTCAAGCGTATGTTTATATATGTGAGTGCCCTTTTATTTTTCTTTTTTAATTGAGTGCATTTTGTGAGTGTGAGTGAGTGAGTGAGTGAGAGTGAGAGAGAGAGAGAGAGCAGTGTCTGT
>NC_142381.1:0-2500 GCF_059441005.1 Hippichthys cyanospilos
ACCCTAACCCTAACCCTAACCCTAACCCTAACCCTAACCCTAACCCTAACCCTAACCCTAACCCTAACCCTAACCCTAACCCTAACCCTAACCCTAACCCTAACCCTAACCCTAACCCTAACCCTAACCCTAACCCTAACCCTAACCCTAACCCTAACCCTAACCCTAACCCTAACCCTAACCCTAACCCTAACCCTAACCCTAACCCTAACCCTAACCCTAACCCTAACCCTAACCCTAACCCTAACCCTAACCCTAACCCTAACCCTAACCCTAACCCTAACCCTAACCCTAACCCTAACCCTAACCCTAACCCTAACCCTAACCCTAACCCTAACCCTAACCCTAACCCTAACCCTAACCCTAACCCTAACCCTAACCCTAACCCTAACCCTAACCCTAACCCTAACCCTAACCCTAACCCTAACCCTAACCCTAACCCTAACCCTAACCCTAACCCTAACCCTAACCCTAACCCTAACCCTAACCCTAACCCTAACCCTAACCCTAACCCTAACCCTAACCCTAACCCTAACCCTAACCCTAACCCTAACCCTAACCCTAACCCTAACCCTAACCCTAACCCTAACCCTAACCCTAACCCTAACCCTAACCCTAACCCTAACCCTAACCCTAACCCTAACCCTAACCCTAACCCTAACCCTCAACCCTAACCCTAACCCTAACCCTAACCCTAACCCTAACCCTAACCCTAACCCTAACCCTAACCCTAACCCTAACCCTAACCCTAACCCTAACCCTAACCCTAACCCTAACCCTAACCCTAACCCTAACCCTAACCCTAACCCTAACCCTAACCCTAACCCTAACCCTAACCCTAACCCTAACCCTAACCCTAACCCTAACCCTAACCCTAACCCTAACCCTAACCCTAACCCTAACCCTAACCCTAACCCTAACCCTAACCCTAACCCTAACCCTAACCCTAACCCTAACCCTAACCCTAACCCTAACCCTAACCCTAACCCTAACCCTAACCCTAACCCTAACCCTAACCCTAACCCTAACCCTAACCCTAACCCTAACCCTAACCCTAACCCTAACCCTAACCCTAACCCTAACCCTAACCCTAACCCTAACCCTAACCCTAACCCTAACCCTAACCCTAACCCTAACCCTAACCCTAACCCTAACCCTAACCCTAACCCTAACCCTAACCCTAACCCTAACCCTAACCCTAACCCTAACCCTAACCCTAACCCTAACCCTAACCCTAACCCTAACCCTAACCCTAACCCTAACCCTAACCCTAACCCTAACCCTAACCCTAACCCTAACCCTAACCCTAACCCTAACCCTAACCCTAACCCTAACCCTAACCCTAACCCTAACCCTAACCCTAACCCTAACCCTAACCCTAACCCTAACCCTAACCCTAACCCTAACCCTAACCCTAACCCTAACCCTAACCCTAACCCTAACCCTAACCCTAACCCTAACCCTAACCCTAACCCTAACCCTAACCCTAACCCTAACCCTAACCCTAACCCTAACCCTAACCCTAACCCTAACCCTAACCCTAACCCTAACCCTAACCCTAACCCTAACCCTAACCCTAACCCTAACCCTAACCCTAACCCTAACCCTAACCCTAACCCTAACCCTAACCCTAACCCTAACCCTAACCCTAACCCTAACCCTAACCCTAACCCTAACCCTAACCCTAACCCTAACCCTAACCCTAACCCTAACCCTAACCCTAACCCTAACCCTAACCCTAACCCTAACCCTAACCCTAACCCTAACCCTAACCCTAACCCTAACCCTAACCCTAACCCTAACCCTAACCCTAACCCTAACCCTAACCCTAACCCTAACCCTAACCCTAACCCTAACCCTAACCCTAACCCTAACCCTAACCCTAACCCTAACCCTAACCCTAACCCTAACCCTAACCCTAACCCTAACCCTAACCCTAACCCTAACCCTAACCCTAACCCTAACCCTAACCCTAACCCTAACCCTAACCCTAACCCTAACCCTAACCCTAACCCTAACCCTAACCCTAACCCTAACCCTAACCCTAACCCTAACCCTAACCCTAACCCTAACCCTAACCCTAACCCTAACCCTAACCCTAACCCTAACCCTAACCCTAACCCTAACCCTAACCCTAACCCTAACCCTAACCCTAACCCTAACCCTAACCCTAACCCTAACCCTAACCCTAACCCTAACCCTAACCCTAACCCTAACCCTAACCCTAACCCTAACCCTAACCCTAACCCTAACCCTAACCCTAACCCTAACCCTAACCCTAACCCTAACCCTAACCCTAACCCTAACCCTAACCCTAACCCTAACCCTAACCCTAACCCTAACCCTAACCCTAACCCTAACCCTAACCCTAACCCTAACCCTAACCCTAACCCTAACCCTAACCCTAACCCTAACCCTAACCCTAACCCTAACCCTAACCCTAACCCTAACCCTAACCCTAACCCTAACCCTAACCCTAACCCTAACCCTAACCCTAACC
>NC_142381.1:2245000-2355000 GCF_059441005.1 Hippichthys cyanospilos
TATTCTGACTAGGTTTTGTTATTTTTATAATCACTTTTATAGTTATTTTTTTGTTTCACTTTAAATATTTTGTTTACATTCTAAAAACATCAATAAAACCCGTGAAAAGCCCAATTTATTCTGACAATTTAATAATGCGAATGTTATAGTTTCTAGCATACATTTTTGCCTTTGCAGTAAAACGGCTTTTAAGAGCACATCACCTTTCTTATCACAATCTCAATAACGCTTTCCAACCGTTTTCCTTTGTATTGTACCATGTTTGACCGTCATAAATGGATTTATCAGTGGTTCTATCCTGCATCTCCATGGTGACCACCCGTATTTTTTATGATCGACGAGCACATGTGCCACAATAAAATATCGTTTTACTTTGAAAGTTGACTCTTTTACGCGTTGTCAATAAACAATAATTTGTCTAATGGTAACATGATACATTAGTGTATGCCCCCCAGAAAAGTGCATATATATATATATATACATATATATATATATATATATATATATATATATATATATATATATATATATATAAAATGTATTTATTTCTTTTCAAGAACTTGCGATAGAAAACGTTATGATCATAACTGTAAATCCGCGAAGCCACATAACCGAACCGCGATGTAGTGAGGGAAAAGTCATCGTTTAGTCTCTTCTTACGAGACAGTCACGGATGACCGTCGATTGACGATATTCAAGTCAAACGAGGAAAACCTGTTGCAGTAACTTTAAAAATAAAACGCCGCATCATTTCACGCTTCCAATTTCCAGTTAAATGACTTCATTTGTGACATCATTGCATCGTGACCGCTTCATAAACTGCCACCGAAATGACAACATCACCAGGAGGCCGTCGTGAAGTCTGTGACGTCATAGCCCCGCCTCCACCGGAGGAGCGCTCTACCTCCGCGACTCTAGCCGCGCGGACGCCGGCGGGGAGCCCTCACACGCCGCGAGCACGCGATCGAACCTAATAACAGTCTTTCCTTTTCCTCCTCCTCCGGACCGCTTTTGAAATTAATTCCAAAGCAGGCGACATGGAATGCACGAAGCTGTCCGAGTACCAAACCAAAGTTTTGGAGGAGAATTTTAAGGAGAACAAGTATCCGAACGCGACGACGCTCATGCTGGTTGCCGCCGAGTGCGGCCTCTCGGAGGAGGAGACGCAGGTGATCACTCGCTCCGATGGATGCGTGCGTGCAAGTCTTCGTTTTTGCGCGTGGAAAATACCGTTTTCGTTTGTTTTTTTCTATTCAAGCATTGACTATAACGTATTTGACTTTCAATATTATTATTCCTAGTGAGTAGCGCGAAGTTAAATGATTAAAACTAGTTAATGACACATTTAATGTTTTTATTTTAGTTTAATTTTACTATTGGATATTACAGTACATTTATTTGTACGATACTGGTATTACAAGTGTTCTTTTCTTATGCTAATGTAGTAAATTTCAGATGTTAGAAGAGTTTGATTACTTTTATTGTCAGTCTTCTATACCAGGGAGGCAATGGATTTTTTTTTTTTTTTTACTGGACTCACAATTTTTCTCTTATCTTGTAAAGTATTCTTTAAAGTGAGCGTGCAGTTCTTTAAAAAAAAAAAAAAAAAAATCAGGAGGGGTGGTACCCGAACAGTATCGGATGATGAAAATCACAATCAGTATCGGAGGGCCAAAAATAGTATCGGGACAATCCAAATATAAAGAGCATCGACACAGCCTTATACATTTGTTTTGTATTGTGTCGAAATGATAGATTCTGTATTCTATTTTTATTAATCTTCATAAAAATACTTTACGCTTGGATTTTATGTGCATGTATTTCCCCTTGAAGTGATGCAACCTATGCAGTATTTATGTTTTGCCCTCCCGCGTGTAAAAGTACCCCGCATCATGTTTGAAAAATGTTGACATTTTTGTGGGGCATTATAAATCTACACACAATGTGCTACATGAGATACTGCGTAGTTAAAAATGTACGGTATGTGTAGTCTGGTGCCATATTGTGCAACCACTTGGCCACCGTGAGCGCTCTTGCGGTCAGTTTTTGAATTGAATGAGAATCTGGTCAATGTTATTCAAAAAGTTGCATAGGAATGACATTGAATTATTCTAGTAAGCGAGTATGAAGCAGAAAACTCAAGAGTGGTATCGCAATTCGAAAGCAACATGTTACAAAGAAAAAATATCTGTCACGAAGCCGAAAAATGGAAGTTTGAAGTTAACATTTAGCACCTAAGGAGGTGTAAACCCTCTTTAATGTTTACAGTGTCTCCTTGGAAAAATACCATCCGGTATCACTGGCTACCATCTTTCTCCCATGTAAATAAATCAAGTTTACATATAAACAAAGTTGCGCTGGATGGACAACATCTGCCATTTCGCTTTCACATCATGTTTTTCAAACACTTTCACGCATCGGCGTATGCTTTCTTTTTTTTTCCCGATGCTAAGCCAGCAAACCAGTTAGTCCGGGTTTGACACCAAGTGTAAATAAACCTGATCAAATAGTAAAGCGTTTCAGAAGATGTCATGAGAAAATATTGAACCAAATTTTTGACCATAACACTGTCAAATTGGGAAGATGCTAGCATGAACCTTGAGAGAAGTAGCAAGGCAAATTAAGGTCATTTTTGCAGATTCTATGACGACTTTTGTGACGACACATCAGTATACGAAGACTAATACTCATCTTGATTTAGCTCACGTTCCGAAAAAATCAAATGATTCACAGTAACAGTCAGAGCCAATTGACGGATCGAAACATGACATTTGCACATCTACACTTATCTACATGCGTCCAACCAACATTTATTTGCAAACCCGATAAAAGGACATCTAAGATCATTTAAAAAAATAATAAAAACTAAAGTGTGCCAAGGCACACCTCTGATGCTCTTTGTATGCCCGACAATGGAGTTTCCCATCATGCATTAGTATTTTTTGTCATTTTTCGCAAAACATTCCAGTATCCTTCTTAGACCCAGCATTTGTGTCCACTGTTATGTCCATTTAGTATCGTGTCCATCCCAAACACGAGACATGATTGGAGAGGCATGGATGTCCTCTACTGAGGACACTAGGACTTAGTAGAGTAGCTGGAATGAGCTAAAAGATATATATACAGTGGAAATCAAAGTATAGGTTGTGTCTCAGTTCAACTACAGCTATTTGACTAACAATTATAAAAAAATATCTATTAAATGAAGTCGTGTTACCTTCAGGGACAATCTGAACTCAGGTTTCCACGCAACTGAGTGATGTATAGCTAACTAGCCATTTCTCCCCTTGTGCGTCTGCATGTTTTGGAGGGTGTGTGTTACCATTGTCAAAAAAAAGTACACATGGTACACATCCACATCAGGTGCTTTCAAGTGCTTCTATTTATTGTGCGCAAGAAGGCTCGGTGCGGTCTGGGCGGGGTGCAAGGTTCACATGTGGCGCCTGATCAAAAGACTCGACTTCATTTCCTCTCCAGTGTTTTTGGATCGTTAACAAAGCCCTCATTGGGGAAGGTTCAACTCCGCAAAAGCGCACACAGTAACACACAAAGCTACGTGCCACTCCCCGTTCCACATAAACAGCGTTTACAATGTGCCGCCACCGTCGCGCGCCTCGTGTTTGAGCCCCTTGTTTGTTTGGACGCCGTAAAAGCAGAGTCAACTTTGGCTCGGTTACGTAACGGCGAGAGGCCCCGGAACATATAACGCAATTTATAAGCGGCCGAGCAAAACTACTACCGAGAGAAATATACACTGAATAAATTGTTAGTGAATTAGTGCCTGGAGATTTATTTCCACTCGCGTGATATTTATATACGTGCGACGGGTGTTCCAAAATAGCTTTAGGCCAACGTGGCTTTTCTTAGTTTTTATTTAATGAGGAAAACCTACAGACTTACTCTAGATCAAGGGTGTCAAACTGGTTTTTATCGTGGGCCACATTGTACTTATAGTGTCTGTTAGAGGGCCGGAATAAATCTAAAAATAGTCTTAAAAAGCTTAAATTTTAACATGCCGCTTTAGTTTCTCTAAAATCCTGAAAATTTAGGACTTAAAAGGACTTAAAAATAGAAAAACACGTGTCTAATAAACGCCATTTTTGCTGGTTTACATCTTTACCTAATTTTGAAAACAGAGGCCGATAAAAACTGTTCAAAAGATAGATCAGCAACAGAAAATGGTTATTTTTGAAGACAATCTGCAAGTTTAGCTAGAAACCTGAAATCAAATCAGCATTTGGCGGGCCACATAAAATGATGTGGCGGGCCGGTTCTGGCCCCCGGGCCTTGAGTTTGACACCTGTGCTCTAGATTGTACGTACTTCAGATTTGGACCAACGGAATTTACGTCGTTTACTAGACCCTGAACAACAAACCACTTAAAACCTTCTTAACCTTAACCTTCTTAAGTCACCAAGAGGACTTCTAACCAACTTCAGACTTGGCCAAAGAGATTTAGATCCTACTTTTAGACTTGAAATAACCGACTCAGGATCTAAACTACTTTAGAACCCGTTGAGCCATCAACCAACTGACTTCGAAGCTACTGAGATTGAAAGTCACGGACTTGGCATTCAGTCCTCATATCAGAGACCATGTTTCGAGAACAAAAGAACTTTGGATCTTCAGATTCAGTCCTTCTTACGTGTAATACCTGCTGCGTGTTTACAGAAGCGGCAGTTTTGTTTGAAGAACTTTTTGGAGCAATGAAAAGTGCACCTGTTCTCAGGGCGATACATGCCGGGTCCGTTACGTCAGGGCCTCTCGTCTTTCAGGTTCTGCGGAGGGTTTTGTGGCCAAAAGAAGAAGAAAAACAACACCACAATAGTTTTAAAACTTCTCTCCTTCTGCTGTGTTCCCTCCAGAAATGGTTCAAGCTGCGCATGTCTAAGTGGCGCCAGTCTGAGGGGCTTCCAGCTGAACTGGGCTCGGTGTTGGATTGAGACCGACCCCTAAACCATCATTCCAACCCCTTCAACTTTTTTTTTGGACTCCTTTTTCTCCTGGAACTTTCTCTTCTTTCCTTTTGACATTATTTTATATATGACGCTGTTTGAACTTAGGAAATGTGAAGGTGCTTGAGTTTTGTTGACCGTATAACCCAAGTGTTTACATAAAATGACCGATTATTGTTAATAAATTAAGCGTAAAAATGACTTGCGTCGTGTGTACTTTTCAACAGTACTTGGAGGAAACAACGCACAAATACTTTGTTACTGTACATTACTGTGTTACTGTACGTCATGTGTACTTTTCAACAGTACTTGGAGGAAACAACGCACAAATACTTTGTTACTGTACATTACTGTGTTACTGTGCGTCGTGTGTACTTTTCAACAGTACTTGGAGGAAACAACGCACAAATACTTTGTTACTGTACTTTCCAGGAATTTGATTTATTTTTACTTTTACTCCCTTCATTTACATGCTTTCTACTTCTGACTTTGTCAAAGTTGCAGTGCTAATTTTTCCAGTTGCTAAATATACTTTGTACTTTACCAGAATCTCTCTTTAACACAAGTATCTGTACTCCTAGTTAAGTACATAAATACAGAGTGAGAATACTTTTTCCTACCTGTGGCTTTTTAACCGTCCCTCTGACGCACTATTGGTCGCCTGACCGGCCCAAGTCAAAGTCTCCCGGCCACGGGACGCACAGAAACTCGAGCCGGACGTGCCGCTCAGCATCACGGGACAAACAAGCGACAGGTGATGTCATTCCATTGTCCGCCTGTCTGTAAAAAGGATGTGAGCTCATAGCCATGTGCTAGCTTTGGCCCGATCTCTCCGTGTACTGTTGATAAACAAAATGTACAACAATGAGCACTCCTGAGCGCCTTTGGCAGCTTCTTTGCCGTTCTATGTATTGTCACTGGTGGATTTATAAAATTATTTTTATAAAAACGGAGACAAGGTGGAAGGAAACTCAAATAGCGCCAGTGAGGAAGTACCGAGCTTTAAAAATTGTCTCAAGGTGAACGTGCAGTGGACAAATTACATATATACGATTACGGTGCATATTATCGAAAGAAAGGTGAGGCTCACATGGAGTTTGAGGTTTCCTGCTGAGAATGCATACGTTGAGAAGGCACTTGCACAACCTGCTTGACGGAAACCATGCAACAGGTACTTCTGGTATGCGGCTCATCAAGTGTGTGTTTGATTGCAGCATTGTGTTAATACCACAAACAGGCAACATTCGTTTAAAAGAACATCTAAAAAAAAAAAAACCACACATTTTGGTTCATTTTGTGTACAATAGATGCTATTATTAGATACTGCTGTGCACAATAGAGAGACATGCACAATGCCTTAGCATGAGTCTGTCATGCTCTCAAATTTAGCATAGTTTAAAAAAAAAACAGTATATAATACCACAAAAATGCTACTAACATTCAACGCGAGCCTTGGCGGTAAGTCAGTTTACTCACGGTGTATTCTATCTCAGCAAAACATGCCAATGTCAAAAACTTTGCTTGTTTGCTAGACTTTTTGGTTAGAAACATTCTTTGGGGTGCATCCCAACAGTTATCTATGACTCATCACTAAAGAACGTTAAAACGTAAACTCAAACATACATTGTTTAACTCATCCACTGCCAAAGATGACTATAGACGTCCGAGATCCATTTTTACTGAGCTAGCAGTAAATGAGTTCAATATTCTAGCTGTCACTATACGTCGCTGGCATACATCAACTTGAGATCCAGCTTATTTATTTGTGTCCACTGTCATGTCTAATTTGTCTCAGCGAGACAGCACAAGTAATTACATCCAACCATAACATGAGACATCATTGGAAAGGGCGGGATGTCCTTTACTGGGCACGCTAGGACTTAGTAGGATAGCTCCGATGAGTCAAGAAATCAACCAAAAATAAATGGCCGCTGGTCTCAAGAGGATATTGAAGAATTAAAACTATGACTTGCAGTACACAAAAATGCCATTTTGTGGAAAAACTTACAGTTTATAATACAGTATATCATTTCAATATGATACATTTTTCATAAAGTATTGCCAATTATTCATTAGTAATACTGCATGATTATTGTCCCATGTCAACAAAAGCTTAAATGAAAGCATTTTTTAGATGACCAATTACTGCCAATGTGATCAATTCCAGCCAATACGTAACGCAATGTCAAATGCCTTTTGAAGGCCAAGCATGACTTCTCACAAAACGTCCAGAGTTGAACATGAACACAAAATGCAAACAGAATGCAAATGGTGCCTTGTTTTTGTTTGTTGCTAAGAGGAGCAAGCGGAGCTGTGAGGAATTTGTCACTTGGAAGTTGCTTTTTTTTTTTTTTTTTTTAAATCTTCTGCTCTCTCTTCTCGTCTTTTAGGATGTCCTTTTTTGTTTACGCTAGCAAAATCTTAAGTGTTCTCATTGGATCACAGCCATTTCCCGCATATGCCAAATCCTTGTTACGATAGGAAAGTAGTACATCAATGTCAAATATTATAATGAAGCAATACATGTTATATATTGTAAGATTGTGCTGGGGAGGATCTACGATTAGCCTGGGTAGTAAACAGAAGTTCCCAAAATTATTTTGCAATGTCTGTTGCTGCTTCTCTGCCTCTTCTCTGACTATTTCACATCAAAATAATTGGAAGCCATGACAACAGCTCAGAGGAGCATCGCTAACCATCGACAACCGCAAATTTGAACACCGGGCAAATAACTGGGCTCCACCGTGATCGGATTAAGCCACAATGTCCGATCATAGCATAGCCGTCAGCTATCACGCTAATAAATGCTATTACGTCGCCTTTGATTACAGTGAAGAAGGATCGGTCCCGGGAGCCGTGCTTCTTGTGTGGGCTCTTGATCCGATTACAAGGGCGCGCTAGTGTTTTAATGGGATGGGCTGACAGGGGGAGGAAGTGACGACTAAACGAAGAGAAATGGGGAAAAACTCAGGAAAAAGTGCTATACAAAAAACGAAGGGCTAAAAATACATTTCCTATTGTGGAATACTACATACTAAACGAGTCTTACATTTTTAAAGGTCTTCTGTTGCGTATCTAATGGGAGCACTGGCATTGGTCCACTAGCATCCCGCTGCACTTACTGATCTTCAAAAGCATGTCCATTTGACACTTTGAAAGCTTTGTCTCAGCGCTATAAAGTCAAATTTAGCCTCTCCCCTTCCTGTCTCTTCACCACTCAATGATCCGACTGAGGACGCTAAGTGGGAATCCGTTTAAAGGGGACACTCAATGTTATTTATGAAATTAAAGTTTAATTTGATAAGCAGATGATTACTTGGAGCATGAGGTCTATTAGCAGCGGTCACTTGCGATGAATAGTAAGACAATTTCAAACGAGTATTTAAAGATAAGCATGTGGCACATCAAGTACTCACTTGAGATGGATTTTTTCAAAAAACAAACGTTTGGGAGAAGCCAGAAAGCTACAGTGCTTATCTGCCAGTGTTGCCATGGCGATGTGACAGCGAGTCCCTAGCAACCACACATGTGAAACCGGAGTCTCATTCTTCATGCCTCACCTGATTTCTATAGAAGGATGTCAGGTAAATTAAAAAAAATTGAAAAACAAGGCTAATTAATTACACAATGCTCTTTAATTAAGTGGTCATAAAAAAAAGCATTCATAAGAATCGTCATTATTAAGTGTTTGTTTTTTTCCACACCTATACCAGTAATATTCAACTTTTTAGTATTCAGTTTCTGATACCAAGTACAGATACCACAAATACTTTTCAAACACAACCCTCCCCCAAAAAAAAAACAATAACATTATTTTATAGAGAAACTTATACCAATAATCTTTATTGAAAATAATGGCAATTTTCTCTCCTAATTCATTATTGCTAGTTTGTGTTTGCAAAAAAGCGTCAAGAGAAGGGAAGATACTGGTATACCATATCACGTGTATAGATACTTTAAAAATAAGGCCAGGTATTGGCCGGATGCCGACATTTGGTATCAGGATTCAAACATCCCTAGTCTTTTGGTTATTTGAAAATGAAATCCCTTTAAAAAAACAAACAAAAACACACACTTAAGTACCACAAAGGACCATTAGGGCCATATAGGCAAGAAAAACAAAAACCATGCTAAATTATAGACGGAATTTTACAAAAATACTATATCATCTTGAAGATATACTTTTCTATACTAGAATAAATACATCTTTGTTCTAGTAGTATTACAACTTTCATCTTGGAAATCTGACTATATTTTTTAAAAATCTTTTTTTAATGTCAAAATAAATATTTGCTTCCTTTATCATAATGTTCTTTTTTCAGAGTGTGGCCCGAATGCTCCTTTGTAAGTCAAAAACAGTTTCAAGTTGAAAAATCTATTACGTTGTTTGAAACTATTCACTGCCTCCTGGAGATTTTTTGGGTAAACATTATTGCCACTTAATTATGTAAATTAATGCCAATAAATGATCAACTAGCAACTCACATGCAGTGTCGTCTCCCTCACTTAAGAACTGTTGTATAAAAAAAAAATAACATCAATACATTCAATAGTTTTTGCATGAGTTCATAGCAAACTTTCATTAAACTTTGGTGACGCCTAGTGGTTGAAAGATGTCACACTCAAAGTTGAAATGGAACGTTAAGAGTATCAATGCCACACCGAAGAGGGTCATCTAAATAATACCAGTAATAAAGAAATAAAAATTGTAATTCAACAAAAAAACGAATCAAGATTTCAGAACGACGTTGAAACACTTTTGAGTCCTTGTCCCTTTTCTCCCCCAAAACGGGCCTCTTAACATTACAGCTTTCATGTCAAAATATAAACATTGTTATCTGCGTTAACTAGAAGAAAACAATTGTGAGGAAAAAAGTTACTAAGAAAGTCAGATTATTACGATGAAGCTGTAATTTGGACCATAAAAAGTGGTCCAAAAATGATGGTCTATTTACGGCAAAAACATTGACCTTTGGTTAAAAGTCAACTTTGTTTGGGTCACTCTGGTTTAGCAGACATCAGTGAACAATAATATTCGCTGGCGGGCGTGAAGGTGCGCCAAAAAAAAAAGGGGGGGGGGGGCATTCGCCCGCGTTTACTTGCCGCCGGCCATCTGGATGATGAGCTCTCGGGCGTCCCGCACGCCTGAGCCGACTTCCGCTTCGCCCTTCTTGACACACGTGGCGATGAGGAACATCTTGCGCTCCCCTATCTTGGAAAGCTCCAGAGCATCATGCAGGTCGGTAATGCTGCAAGCGCCTGCGAGATCCTGCGAGACAACACTTTTTGCTGTCAGTTTTCGGAACTCGTACCCTCCAGAAACATGTCAATTGTGGAACTCGTACCACATGAGATTGTATCGTGGAACTTTAAAAAAGGACACCCAAAATGTACGTGTTCTGCATAGTCTGTTCCATGAAATGGTCATTTCCATTTTGAAGGAACTTTGTGAAGTTTCTGAGAGCTTCAGAAGCTGAAACTGTGGCACATGTTGCTATGGTTTAATATGGGCCCAGGAAGAAAAGAACCCAATTATAGGTTTGAGTGTTTCTGTCATCCTCACCTGCTTGTTGGCCAGTACCATAAGAGGCAGATGGGGGTCAGCATTCAGCAGCTCATGCAGCTGCTCCTTGGCAACGCCAAAGAGCTGCGGCGCTGACGAGTCCACCACGAACACAAGCAGCAGCGCCTTGGACATGTACCGTGGCCAGTAAGGCCTCAGCTCCGCCTTGCCGCCGACTGGTAACATACAACACAATGAGGCAGTTGAGAGACACACTAGTTGCTGGCTTTACTAAAGGTAACACGATGACTTCTGGCTTTTATTACCTGAGCTCAAGAAATGAAAAACTATTCATCAAGCAAAGCAGAAACAAGGCTGCTTCTTAACTAATTCAATAAAAAATATTTATACATCATAGCAGAATGCAGACTGTCAATCCCATACATGTGTTTTCCCAAATACTGTATTTTACGCACTGTAAGCATTGGATTACAAGGCACAGCTTCAATGAATGGCCTATTTTAAAACTGTTTTCATAGGGTGCACCGCATTATAAGGCGCATAGGATAGATGCTACAGTAGTGGCTGGGGTTGTGTTATGCATCCACTTAGAAGGACCAGTGCTAAAGGGAATGTCATTAAAACAATAAGTAGTGGCTGATGTTGCGTTATCCATCCACTAGATGGAGCTGCGCTAAAGGGAATGTCAACAAAACTATCAGATAAGTCACTCAAACTTTTCAATCAGAAATGAAGAATAAAGATGATTTGTGGAAGGTCCCATCTGAAGAATGAGGGAAAATACCTCTTGGTAACATTAAAAGAATGTTAAGATCAATGCCCAGACGAATCAAGAGTTTAAAACGATACAATTATGATTCATTTAAATATTAAACTTTTTTAAGGCGCACTGTCAGAAAACTGAAGGCTTTCGGGTGTGCCTTATAGTGCCGAAAATGACGGTATTAGCATAAAAGAGTTTCTAAAAATAGCTGCCACAAAATGGACTTACTCTCAAGAAATTCAATGTGCAAGTCTTCTCTGTTAATAGAGACGGCGTTGAAGCCTTGCGTCGGCTCAATGTCCACGTCCAGGTTGCCGATGGCCAAACAGTACAGCAGACTGGACTTACCGGCTCCATCCAGACCTAGAACCAGTACCTGGGTCCCTTCTGGCTTCACAGACTTTGACGACTGCGCATACAAGCACAAATTAAAAGTGATGGTTTGGTTTGAAATACAGACTTTTTAGTAATTTAGACACTGACAAACTGCTGGATGTTAAAGAGCTGGGGTGAAGACTTTTTACGATTCAAAGTGGATGTTGTAGCATGCATTTGTATTAAAAAGATAAACAAATAAATAAATAAATGTTGCATTTAGCGATTTTAATTCCTGATTTACCATTAGGCAGTACCATGGATAAGAGTTTATTCATTTTGAAACATCTATTACTCTCACCTTAAAATGATTATTTAGCCATTTTCACTTGTAAAAATATTTTGGGGTATATAATTAACAAAAACGCCACCTGTGCTCGAGGCTCAAGTAACAACCAATCACATATATACACAGATATATACGTATAAGCTATACATTCCTGGATTCCTAATAAAACGTATAAAAGCGTTTATGGGAGTGAATGAGATAAAAATAACCACCATATACTGCGGAAAATGGCTAAATAAGCGTACTATCCCTTTAAGGGTTTTTTTTTCCTCCACATTTTTTACCGTGGAAAGTGTCACTGAGAACCTTTGATGGCGGTTATAAATAAAGTTAAACATCGAACATCATGATAAAGTTATGTGGCTCTCCGGTCCTTTGAAACATCGCCGATGCAGTATGAAAGCCATACACAGGAGGTGACGCCTACCTCGGATACTTTCTGGACTTTCTCGGCGGAGCAAACAGCCTCAACTTGGTCTTCAGCGACAGTTTTCTCGACATCTTTCGCACTCTCCTCGGCCTTCTCCTTCTTCGTCTTTTCTCCGGCGGGCCTTCGCCTCCCCCGGCCGCTCTCACCCTCGTCGCCCGGGTGACTTCCACCCGACTCCCGGGAGATGAACGCGTAGTTCCAAATGACATAAGCTAGTCCCCCGGCCAGAGCCACGGAGACACCGAGGACGCTGGCTTCCCGAAGGCCCAACATGGCTCTAACTCGAAAGAACTGGAGGATTTTTTTTTTTTAAATAAGCATGTCTTGAAATGAACCTTCTTGCCTCGCTCCTCCTCATCAACAAGTGGATTAGTAAACCGGAAACGCGGGAAGAATTTGTTCACCTTACTTCCGGCCTCGTATATTGTTGATGTAGTTTGCCAGTCTAGCCAGTAGAGGGCAGCAAGACAAATTCCGGACGTCGATTGGAAAGATTACATTTATTCTTTGTTTATGCGTGTATGTTTTTCGCCCGAATAGCTTCGTTTGTGAAAAAATGCCGCCACTCAACATAATTACGCTTTTAAATTAAATTTACAGGCGGTAGGAGTTAGCCGAAGACCCGTCCAATGAGAGAGAACTTCCGCCTCATTACGTCACTTCTACAAACAAACAATAAAAATGGCGCCGGGCTCGTTCGTGTGGACAGACAAGGAGTCCGAACTCCTTTTAAACATTTCTCTGGAGTATAAAACCACAAAGACCCAAGAAAACAGCGATTGGGAGTCTTGTCACAGCAAGTATGGCGACATATTGTCGATGTTTCTGGAGCAATATCCATTGACGCCGTCGGACGATTTTCCCCATGAAAAGCTCGAGATAACACGGCCTGTTGTCACAACAAAATTGAAGGCGATCAGGGCAAAGTATCGCATGGCAGTTGAATATGGACGCAGGAGCGGATTTGGCAGAGTTGTCCTGTTATACTTAGAGTTATGCGAAAAAATATGGGGGCGTTACCCCGCCATGTCCGCGATGCCGTATGACGTCGAAAATAACGACTTGGACAATCTCCCCTCGCCCAGTACGTCGTCGACTTCGTCCAACACGGATCGTTGCGCTTTTGCGCTGGACAGTGGTGCATTGAAAGTCAGACAAAGGCGAGAGCTGCTTGGAGTAAGTATTTTATGGTAAATACAAAATATTTGCCGATTCCACACGCGAGTCGTTTCGGAACTTGGTGTTTCTAGACCGCAGATTCGTCACAAGCAATTTCGTCACGTGTTCAAGTTCCGCTTTTGACGCAGTTTTTTTTTTTTTTATCCTTTTTGGATATATCTATTTTTTTTTTACTATGTTTGGAATTTCTCGCAGACGATCAAATTCAAAAGGAGCATTTTCATTTAATGTATTTATCGATTAACCGAACATTTAGGGCCTAACCGTTAGGCAGTTCGATGTCAATGCTGCCTGTGACGAATCTGCAGTCAAGAAACAAAACATTCCTAAAACGACCCACATCTGTAATCAGCAACCAGTTCATCTGGAATTTAGTTGAACTGTAACACCGGCAACAAAAATGCCATAAAATTAACTGAACCTTTAATTTATATTTCAAAATAGTTTTAACAAGAGCCACACACAGTGGCTCCACGCAGTGAAGCGGGATCGCCTCTTAACAAAGGAATTGATAGACTTGTTCGAGGCCTCAGAAAAGCGAGCTTCGGAAAATTTTTCTAAAATGTTCGACATTCTTAACACGCTCACAGCGTCCATTTCGGACACTTTTTCTCTTCTGAGTCAAGTCGTGCATCCTTCCCCTGCACCATCTTGCCGTTACATGCCATGTGAAACAACGGGGCATTCTAAATCTCAGCCACCATGTTGTCAGTGCTGTCAAACAGACAACAATTTTAAAGTAGTTAATCACAAAGTTATCCATAATTGTGATTAACCACATTTTTTAATAGCCATTTTCTACAAATCTTGTTGCAGATATTTGTGTAAAATCTTGACATTTATGTAAAATCGACAAATAAACATTGTTTTGAAGGCTGCTATACTGAATTTATTGATCATTTAACACAATTATTTGTATTGTCTGTAAAATACAACTATACAACCAAGAAAACGGGACTATTTCCTACTGCTAATGCCGCCCCTACCGGTACTTCGGTTTGGATGGCGCCCTCCCCTGTTCCGGGGCGCTCAGGAGCCACCTCTGCAACTCTGACTTCTCCGTGTTTTTCCCGAGTGACTTCCACGTGCGGGCCCTCAGCGACAGCTGCTTTTCGGGCTTGTCGGAACCCCGGCGCTCGGGCGACGAAGCCGCCGCCTCCCGGCGGGGCCCCAGAGACTCGGAGCCTCCCCGGATCCGCCCGTAGCTCCTGTTCTTGATGGAGTCCAGCAGGGCGGCCCGATTGCGGCAGTCGTCCCGCTCGGTGGGCTCACGCTCGTCTTCGTGGGGATCTTTGGTGTGCTTGAATGTCTTCTGCTGCCATGTGAGGAAGTCACTCAAAGTGTTTTGAAGGCGAGAGGAAAAGTCCGAATGGGTCATGGTGGCCTGGAGGTGGACCTACAACAAACAATGACAAACAATTACAACACTTTAGTTTTAATATTAGACAGAGTTTATAAAATTTCACAACAGACTTCTAGCGCTTTTTATACATATGGTGCTCAAAGCAAAATCAATACATTGATTCCTAAAGATATCGTATTGGATCGTTATTGGTATTGGATAGTACTCTGCAACAATGGTATCAGAAGTGAAAACGTTATCAAATTCCCCTACAAGTATGTAGTTTTAACCATATGCCGTTTGTTTATTTTGATAGCGTTTTTGCAAAAAAAACATCAAGCAATTGTGATTACTGTATTCACCTTATAGTTTCCTAAATGCAAACTGTAGTTTCAATTGCTTCCCGTTTTTTAAAGCATGTTTGTCTCCATTTATGTAGTTAAAAATGCTTCAGTGTTTTGTTTCGTTCTCTAATTTGTTTCATATTTGCGGTCATAAGCATAAGCTGTGGTTTCAGTTAGTTTTTTTAGGGCATGTTTGCACTATTTTGATCACGGAAACTTGTTCAAATTTGTTTACATTTTATGTTGGTTCTTAATTCTTTTTCAATTAACGTTTCGCGCCAAACTATGCCTCTCGGCCACCGTAGTGCTAAAATCTTTACGGACCTCCGTCAGTTCGTTCTTCATCTTGTGGTAGTGATTCTGGACGTTGGCGACCTCCGCCAAGTAGTCTTCGGTAAGCAGCTCATGCACCGCGGCGGCCCTGGCCAGCATCCCGACGCACACCTTCTGCTCTTTGACCTTCTTGGCCCGCTGGAAGACGAGCGGTTGCGGCATGGCGGTGTAGTCCAACGCCTTGTCGGAGGCCAACTTCCGGTAGACGAAAACCACGTCCAGGTGCCCGCAGGCGGCGGAATCCCGCAGGAACTTCTGCACGTCTTCCCAGTCCCGGAGAGCCAGGCGGATCCGGACCGGGGGTTCGGCCAGTTGCGTGTGGTAGAAGGCGTACATCAAGTAGAGAGCGCCGACCCGAACCTGGTAGCAGTAAGGCGGCAGGAAATACTTAACGGACGTGGCCATGGCCACCTGGCAGAAGCGTCTCATCTCGCTCGTGTTGCAGATGCCCAGGAAGACGTCCGAGAAGCGGACTTCCCTCCATAGGGACGTGAAGCGGTCCAAGCGGACCGAGTCGCTCTGCTGAAAGCGACCGAGGAGATCTTCCACGTCCTCGGTCAGGGCTTCGGTGAAGGTGTCGGCGTATTTGGAATGCGTGGGAGGCATCCTGGGACCAAATTGTGAGCAGGTCGGTGTGTCCAAATCATGAGATTTAAGCAATTTCCGGGAATGGGCGTGGCCTAGTCAAGCTGACTCCAATTGAATTCAGACGATTAAAATTACGTTTTAAAGCAGGCGTGTCCAAACTGCGGCGCAGGGGCCATTTGTGGCCCGATATCCACACTTTTGTGGCCCATCGCACATTTAAAAGACACACTTTGACATGGCCCGCAATGCTATTCTAAAACATAATAAAGTTTTATGGTGGGCAGCGTCACAAGTGTGAAACAAAATCAGTTTGCCTCCTCATCTCTAACAGAAAGCCTTGGAGTAGCTTTTTTTTTATTACTCTTTTACATGCGTGATTGCTTGCGTGATATTAATTTTGCCATAATTAAGTGAAATAGAAAACATAACCTCGAACTTCTACTCTTTTGTAAAGGTCCACCAGAAAAATGTTTGCACACCTGTTTTAGAGCCACCCTTATAAACAAAATTTGAACTAAATGACTAATGTTGTATATTATGTTGTGAAAATAGATTAAATCCTCAGGATTAGATGGTATGAAATTTACTGCTAATAACGTTAGCGTCTTGGTGCGTTGGGAAAAAATTAAAATCAACATAAAGTAGCATGAGAATAAAACATTTAAGACTAAACAAAATGTTTAATTTTATATCGTTTTTTCTTCAATTTGACTTATCGGTTAGTGCTTATAACAATCAATCATCAGTGACGTCACTGACACCTCGAGTTACTCAAAGGCAACAACAGAAACGAGGTCGTTTTATACTTTTTAATTCAAATGTGTTTCTTTTTTTTAACACTTTATTTGTCCTGTGACATCAGAAGGTCACATGACAAAAAATAAAACGAAAACGCTCGTGGAGACGTCTTCTTTCATTTCATCAGAACCGCCTTTTGAGAGTCCATTTTGTGCCGTTTTCTGTACGGTAAAAATAAGACCAAAAAAAAAAGTGGAGGGATATTGAATTTTTTTTTCTGTAAATTAAAAGGAGGAAGTAGGATACAAGAATAGGAGGAAGGGGGGTTCTTTGAATTAAATGGTCCTTCCCCCCCCAGGCTACCAGCCTCCTTTGCCGCCCTTTTTCTTCTTCTGCGGTGCCTTTTTGCGCGCGGCTCCGGACGACGCTGGTTTCTGTTGTCGCGGAGGGACCACGGTGGAGGCGGAGCCGGACGCCGAACCCGGTCGAGGGGACGTGGGGGGGCTGCTGGCGGTCTTGCTGGCATCCCTGAAATGGGGAGAAAGTAACAAAGCTTTCCTTAAATTGAATAAAATGAACAGAAATGTTCTATCATATTTTTCTTTTTTTTGTTTGTTTTCATATTTTTTATTTTTTTTGCAATGGGTACAGCGAAGCGCAAAGGAAATAAAAAGAATAATACGGTTCTGTGGTGTCTCATTTTAGACACTGGGTGGCACCCAAGAAATGACAAATGACCGAAAAAAATTGAAAACTCACAAAGAAGTCATGACATCACATTAAATACGGAAACGCTGTGTGCTAACTGCTGAGCTGTCAATTTAAAAAGAAATACAAGATTGATCGTTTATAACGGAGCCGAACCGAATGACAAAATACAAGTTGAGTCCTATTCATTTTTTAATGCTTAAGAAAATGATCTTGCGGGCCGGATTAAACCTGCTGGAGCACCAGATTGGAGCCACGCGCCTTATGTTTGACACCGCCGATTTAGTCCTCGCAATCAAGGTGGTATATTGAATAAATGACGGAGTTGCTCACAGATCTGACGAGGCCCCCGTCGTGGCGCCCTGCGTGCCTTTCCCGATCTGCTCCTTCTTCTTGCCCTTCTTCTTGCCGCGGTAGTAGGAGCGTTCCCGCATGGGCAGCCACCTCTCGGGGTCCGGGGTGGCTTTGGGGTCGCAGTTCTTCGGGAGTTTACCTGCAGGGAGGGAGGAGGGCACGCTAGCACCTCCGGCCAGGCCAAAGCGCTTGGTTAAGCAATGGACAAAACCTACCCTTCTTTTTCTTCTTCTTCTTTTTGATATCGCCTTTTCTGAAAAACAAAAATGCAAACAAAGTATGAATCCGAGAAATTCATTTTTATTGACTTTTTAAGTGCAGTTTGTTTGAACTTGATTATTAAGTCATTTCCTCTATTTTCCTGCAATCGAGCACATTTTAATGCACAATGTTGTAATAGCTCAAAAATAATATTCAAGGGGAAGTCAACCCAAACGTTTTATTGTGTTGGAAATGCCCCAGCTTTTCTTCAAATGGCATTTGGATAAATATAGCATTCACGGACTATGAAAATGAACGTGGCCCGCAAGTGTCTAAGTTGTACTTTCTTTGAAAAATGTTGTCATACGTGATAGTTTGGCCAAAATTTATTTATTTGTTGATCCAACAACTTTTGACCGTGGGTAACATGATAGCTAATGTTATGCTAATATATAGTTCGTTAAGACTTCCATTTTTGTATGAATGAAAAGTGTTGACGTTTTTGGTTACTTGAAGGAAAGGAAAAAAAAAAGACGAGTTACCCTTCTTCTTTGGGGAGATTTTCTCCCGCGACTTTGGCTGCCTTTTTCCTGACGTACGTGGCTCCGTGCGAGTTCTCCAGTTCGTCCACGTCCACCTTGAGGGACATGGTGTCCGCCGAAGGGAGGTGCTTGCTCAGGCTGGCGGGGAACGCTGAGGAAAACAATTCCAAAGCTGTAGCTGTGAGACGCGATCGCTCTACCGATTTTTGATTTTCCGATTTTCAAGGATACGATTTGGCTTTGTCCGTGTCCACCAGAGAGTACGCAGAGATGAGCTGCGCCAGGGTGTGGATGTCCTTCGGGTTTTGTCTATTTGAAGGAAGAACATTTTATCAGCAATTCTGACTATTCTTCTAAAAGTGAGAATTCTGAGAATAGCCGGAATTCTCATTTTAAAGCAGGGGTGTCAAACTCGTTTTAGCTTTTGGACCGCATGGATGAAAATCTATTCCCAAGTGGGAGGGGCCAACAAAATCATAGTAAATAGTTATCTAACTTTGAAACAACAACTTCAGATGTATTATTCTTTTATTTAATGGTAAAAAATAGTACAAGCACAACAATGCTATGAATCATAAAACATTAACATTACTCAGTTTTATGGACCCGGATCAAACCAGTTTACGGCCCAGAAGCGGCACGCGGGCCCTACGTTTGACACCTCAGTTTCACGTAAGAATTCTGAGATGAAAGTGAGAATCCTACCTTTTTTTTTAACTCTCACTAAACCTCTTCTGTAATATGCTCTTAACATGTTATCATAAAAACAACAAATGTTTGTCTCAATGGGTCCAAATAGTTGAGAGGTGGCGCATTAAGCATTTTTTTTTTTAATCAAACGACGATCCGCCACACAACAGATTCATTTGGCACCTTTGAGTGACCGGTACCACGTAAATATTTTGATAAGCAAACAGTAGTGTTTTCACTCACTTCCATAGCTGCTCCAGATCACTGATGGCTTCCTTTTTCCGCCCGTATTTCAGTTTAAAATTGGCAGCTTCCCGCACCAGTTCCAAATGGGCCGTGGATCCCGGCTGCGGAGAAACAACGGGACGACGCGTTGACAGGCAAGTCAACAAATATTTTAGAAAGCACTTTGGAGTTCCAAACAAATGACGAGAAAGAAACCTGTTCAGACTGGTAGTGCTGAATCGCTTGTCTAAAAACGTCGATAGCGCCGTCAATGTCTTCTTCGTGCGAGTACATGGACACCAAAGCGGACACCTGAGGAGTCGGTGGCAACGTTTAGTTTCCGCGGACATTTTGTGAACAATCTCGACGCAGCATTTTAATGTCAAAACACAGAAGTGACAATTCTGCCGATGAAATCATACTGACCATGCCTGCTTTGTGCTTGAACTCTTCAATGGACCTCAGGACATCACAGGCTTTGGTGACGTGACCTGTTGACAAAAAAAAAAAAAAAATAATAAAGGACCTCCGTACACTGAAAACAAACTAACGAGAAAATAAACACTCATACCTTGAACTAAATAGAGCTGCGCCATTGTCATTTTGATGCCTGACGCGCTCTCCGGATGCTTATCTGAAAATTGCTGAACATACGAGAGAGAGAGAAAAATGACCGTAACTCCCCAAATATAAGATTCAGTTTTCCCCAAAAATCAAAGCCAAAAGTATGGGTGTGTACTACAAACAGTAACTTGTGTTTTTTTTCCCCCAGCATCCTTCAAGGAAGACTGATTTGCCAGCCACATAAGCAGATTTCTGACGCACAGATGTGCATTTTTTTAACTGCCATATTCTTACTCACAATAATTACCATAACGGGACAGTTGGGTGTTAAAAGCCAGCGCCTGTTGCACCTAACAGCAGCTTGTGTTACCTGAGGTTGTTACAGCATTATTTTTAAATAAAAGAAGCGAGCAGACTGAACCAATGTCTGAGTCCATACTTGTTCACACACAATATTACTAAAACCGAGAGGATCTTGTAAAAGTTACGATGTCGCCATCTGATTCAATTAAGAGTGCATTGGTTAGATAATATGGTATTCCATTTGCCTTGTTTAAAAATTGTGTTCTTGTGGCATATGCACACAATCAGAAAAGTGGTGGAACAATGCAACTACAGGTATTTATAGCAAAAAGAACTTGTGGCGCGTCGCGAGAAAAAGAAAAAAAACAACTGCTTGGAGCGCAGTCAACGTTACACTGGCGAGGCATTCACAAGCCGTCCTACCTGGAGCAATTCCAGCGCTTTACTGTGCTGCTTTTCCCGACACAGTTGAGCCACCTGGATGAGGACAGGTCTCGGGTGACCAGGATTCTGAGACTGAAGACTCGAAGACAACTTCCTGCACTGGTCAGCCTGTCGGTTGACAAAACGTGCCGCAAAATGAATGAACGACATACGTAGGACGTATAATTTGGCGGTGCCCGGAGCTCACTTGGTTAGTGTACATGGCCAGCAGGGCTTTGTTGAACTCGATGGCCTGTAGCTGTTTTTTGGCCAGCTTGTATTCAACCCCTTCAGCGCTGGTCAGCTTCACCTTCTTCTTGGAGTCAAACACGTTTTGGTCCTGTGGAGGAACACTTTCATGAGTGGAAAGCGACCTTTGTAACTCAAGCACGGCAGGTTTGCCAGTGGCCCACCTTGTTAATCGTAATGATGTTGTTGGCAGTCACAGCCAGCAGGCCCACATCTGAAGGCCTTAAACGAGCAAACATGGATAGAAATGAAGACACACGAATCGCGAGCAAGGGCGCAAACTTTCAGGACATTCATCTTACTTGAGCTTGATGACCTGGTTGTAGAGCTGGAGTGCCTCGTCGGTCCGACCTTGCAACTGCATCACGTACGCCATCTGGGAATGGATGATAGCCAGCTCCAAATCGATGTCCTCCTCGGTTATGTCCTGCAGAGACGAATACGTTAAAAAAGAAAGAAATTAAGTACAGTTTCCATATTTGTGGGGACAAATAAATATAAGTGAATAAACTGCTTTATGTTCCAATTCATTTGCTCCTAATTTGAAAAGAAAACATGTACTGTTCTTGTCATCAATGTCTAACAAATGTATATGTAGTAGGCATTAAAAACTTACATTAACACGCAAAAATCAGATTTAGTGATACCTGCAGAAACCCTTTAAAAATCTCACATACCCCCAGAGGTACTTGTACCCCCATTTTGAAAACCACTTAGACTGATGCAATTTCGAGACACAGGTTGGATTTGTTTTAGTCGCAGGTATCCTTCTGCTTTACGACTGTATTTCTGCATTGCTTCAAGTCACGCTGGCTGTGTGTGTATTTATATTATAAATAAGATGTAAAAACTTACCGAATCGTCAGCCAATGACCGCCGGCAAAGCTCTGAAACACAAAAAAAATTAAACAATTTGTTGGGAACAGTGATTCCTAACCAACCTCACACTAGTACCCGGCATCACCTCTAATAAATTGGATTTGTCATTTTAACAAATAAGTAAAAAAGAAATAAAAGGAAAATGAGCCAAAATGTGATAGCGAGATTTTGCAGATTACGTGATTTAAAATGATGATAATCCTGAATGAGGGGGAAACAAACAAAGATTAAATTTTTTTGGCCATTTTGTCCTGTGACAGTTCTTTAGACGTTTGATACTATCCAACTTCACGCATGCCAACAAAATAGACGAAAATTTCACGCTGATTTGACAATTAAGTAAACTGCACATACTATCTGACAGATGTTCGGAGTTGATTTTTCTGATTTAAACATGTCCCCGAGACTGGTTTAGAATCTCAACAGGCTGACTGGGAACTAGAACTAGGTCTTACCTTCAGCTTGTTGAAGTTTATTCAACGCTGCAGTCAGCTGACCCTGGCCAATCAGCATGCAGGAGGCATTGTAGCACAGCTCATACGTCGACTCGGGAAGGCCTAAATCTTCCTGCAAAGGTGAAAAAGTATACAGAGGCCCGCCAAGTAGACCCATAGCAGTGATTTTCTGGATTGAAGCAATCCTTACCCTTGGCGCCTTCTCCCACTGGCTCATGGCGGCCATGACGGCTGCGAGGTTAGTCTTGCGTTCTTCTTCATACTCGTCTTGGGAGTTCCTGATCAGATTCGTGTAGACGGACTTGCAATCGTCGTAGCGCTCCAGTCTGTACAACTGCAGGTAAGGAAAAATAAATTCACTTCTATTCAAATCCGATTCGATGGCAATACCAACTTAAACTAGGTTTTTTTTTTTTAAAGAATAATCAACAAGCATTACCACTTGTCCATAGAGCTCCTTCAGCTTGTCTGTCTGCTCTGGAGCACTTTCGATGGTCTTCAGAGAGCTCTCCACTCGGTTCAAACGGTACTCACAATATGCTTTCTCGAAAATGAGCTCGCTGTTGGACAAGAAGCACAAAAGGAAAGTTTCAAATCAAGATCGGATTGGAGCGCATGGTGACAATTATAAGCCAGAGCCCTTCCAAATGATATGTCAATATGAGAAAGCAACTAGCTTTCAAACATTTTGGACTTGCGGATGTGATAGTTTTCCCAGGTGATAATGATTTACCTGCCAAGAACCTTGTTGTGTGTGTTCATAACATTCAAAGCCTCTTTGAAAGTGCCATTCTGGATGAGGCACACAACTTTGCAGTGAAGGGCCGCCACATCTTCTCTGTTTTCTTGCAAAACTGCAAAGAAAAAGGAAACAAAAAGCAAAAACATTACAATCGTGCAACACAAATCATCATTATCATAGCAACAAACGAGATACTAATTTTCACGCGCATACGAGTGGCGCTGCATGATATATGTCAAAAAATAAACTGTAAACTGAGCCCACTCCGCTGTCAAGAAAGACACGTCACAAACCCGGAGAAGGCGATGCAATTAGAACACTACAACGTCGCATAATTCACATGCACCCCATATTACAACTCTACTGCGATATTATTAAATACTTTAAAAGGCATACTGAGGAAAAAACGAGAAAAAGAGAAATTAGGTTGACTTGGGGCCCGTAGCGTAGCCACATGCTAACAGCTGCCTGGGGAGTTAACAGTAGCTTAGCCACGGTGCCCCGCTGACAAGTTCGCACGCGCGCAAACCACAAGTCGGCATGATAACCGGGTTCGCGACCGGCAAGGACACCAACTTTTTGTAAGAGGTTTCAAGGCTCTCGTATAGTCCCCATTCTGCCCGCAGCGGTTCACTTCGGTCCACAGCGATGCCGTGGACAGCCCCCCACTCGCCATCTTTGCTGAGTGGACTACTCGTCGACAGACGGAAGTAGAAACGTGTACATCCGGTTTAACATCAAAGGCGTTAAAACTTTGTAGTCTTCATCAAGCGCTCCCCATTTTGATATCTGATTGTAACTATTTGTATTATTTTTAATTTCATCCAACGCGACGACGTTGTGTTTCTGTGATGGAAATGCATTCGTTTTTGATTTACGATGGAATTACATTTCTACGGTGTTGTAGCACAAATATGTAAGTAAATCGTATGTTTTGGATTATGTTTGTGTTTTATAATCACTGATATTCTATTTCAGAGTGTGATTTTATGATATTTTTAAACGAGAGTTTTGCTACATTCATGTACGCGTGTGAAGAAGGGATTTATAAACAAAAGATCCAATCAAAGCATCAAGTTGTCCATACTAAGTGGCAGACGGTAACAACACACTTTTAAATATTATTACAATGATCTCCATTACATATATGACGAAATTTAAAAATATTACGATTTTATATTTCAAGAGACATCCACTAGTTTACCAATATTCCGACATTCACGCCAGTATGTGAAGGCCTCACGGTAGACAAGCGTTCCAAGTTCCGACGCAGTCCTAAACGGATGCGAGGGGGAGCTGTTGTCATCTGGCCTGGCTATAGTGTGACGATTCTTTGTCCGGGGGAGATGGCTGGGATCAAAGGTGTGGCAAATGACGTTATTTTTTTTTTTTCGTGTGACACGACAAAAAAATAAAAATAACCGCATCCGCTCGGTTAGCTTGACGCAATGCGTTTAAGCCTTACGCACGGGTTTGGTATTTTTAAGCTAGCTAATGGAAAAGTATAGCAACCAGGCCGATAGTCATTAGCGTTAGCTTAAAAATAACCCTAACCCTTTTTAAGGTGCCATTTTTTCCAATTATTGAAGCGAATTGTATGTTGTAACTCTTAAAATCATGACAACCTGTGAACTTGTTGGCTTTTTCTCGGCACGTATTACGTTGTAGCCATCGCTAATAGGCTAAGGCTAACCAAAGCGAAAGTCGGGCGATTACGTGCCAATTAGGTGATGCTAATGTGTGTTTGCAAAATATAAACAAGGACATTTTCTCTGTGAAAACTCTTTGGTTGCTCGGTTTATTGTCGTCAAACGGGAAATCAGCTGATTAGTCACATGGTATGTAGCTCGGGGCGCTACTTATTGCTGGGTAGGGTTTTGGGGGGTCGCGCATCATTTAGTCTGGTTGATTTCAAATTTCCCCTCACTGGACACAAAAAAAAAAAGATACACTTATCTGCCGTAAACAGTCATTCCCGGCTGACATCATCAGCAACACTAATGTGCTTGCCACACGTTGGAGTGCATCAAAATATCAGTAAAAAATAGAAATTTAGGAAAACTAAACAAGCTACCACTGCCGCCCCCCATAAATATATCATTTCATTGAATGAAATCCTCTGAATGCAATGCATTACAATATTTTACAGTTCACACTTTGATTATTCATAAAAGTGTGTGGTGAAACAAGATTTATTTCTGTTTACTTTGTGTCATAAATATACCAACACCAAAATTACCTCCTCGCTGTCCCCCAAATTGTAAAATGCACTTTTATCGTTGCTAAAAGCGGCATCTTCTCTATATTTTTATTTTAACAAAGCAGTCAAAAACATGTTTGTTTTGGCACGCTTTCCCGAATGACTTGACTGATTTCATTCTGTATTCATGTTTTAACGGCGAGGTCCATCTGTAAAGGGCTACACAATTTACTTACTTATTTTCCCATATGAATATTCTTTGCTGTCTTCTAGCTCTCATCGCGTTGTCCTTCGGAGGGGCCATCGGCCTCATGTTCCTCATGCTGGGATGTGCCCTTCCTGTATATGAGTAAGGAAATTGAACTATATACTATATTAAGTTGATAGTATTTACTTTTGCACCTTTTATCTTTTAGAGTTAGTAAAATAAAAAGTTATCTATACTGTTCCATTTATAATCACTCCTAACTGTAATCCTATACTAACTAATATGTGTTAATATTTTCTTCTGATTTTGATGGAAAAAAAGTGTTGTTAATTTGATGAGACAGTAAATATACAGTATTCTATTTTATGATCTGTGCAAAGACTTTTTTTTTTGTATTGTTCTGTATTTGTCATAATTTCCATTTCTTATGCCATAACAACACATCAGCTGTTGCAACGCTCTTCTCATCATTTTCTCTCCATGCGCAGCAAATACTGGCCGCTGTTCCTTCTCTTCTTCTACATCCTGTCGCCCCTTCCGTACTGCATCTCCCGGCGGGTTGTGGACGATACCGACTCAGCCAGCAACGCTTGCAAAGAGCTGGCAATTTTCCTCACGACGGGCATCGTCATCTCAGCTTTTGGCCTGCCCATTGTTTTTGCACGGGCGCAAATCGTAAGTCATCAGAGTTGCGCAAGTGTTTAAAGGCCAAGTCAACCCGAAAGTTTTGTCTTTTATTATAATATGTTGTACGTGACCCCACGAGACTAAACAATGTGATATAATGATTAATATTGTGTCAGCGGAATATGAATTAAAGCAGCAAAATCCATCCTTTTTTATCCATCTGAGAGGGTGTAAATATCTCAACTCTTGGCAAAACATAAAAATACGTCTTTGGGATTGAATAAGTTAAGACTGTTAGGGAAACCTAGTAGAGATTTGACTTTCCCTTTAAACCACCAAACTTGATTTTTGCAGATCGCTTGGGGAGCATGCGCGTTGGTCTCGACGGGAAATATCGTCATTTTTGCAACCATCCTGGGCTTCTTCCTCGTCTTTGGATCCAATGATGATTTCAGCTGGCAGCAGTGGTAAACCAGCAGAGTGACCATTTTTATTATTGTTTATCTTATCATTATTATCGACAATATTCTGTTTATAATTCTTAGCATTACCATTAATGTTCTTATTATTTGGTCTCTGTTGTTATTATTATTTATAGTAGAGTCACTCTCAAGCCGTGCAATAGCTTTTGTTTTATCCAAGCCAGCTTCACATAGAACTGACAGAAAGTGGGTTTATTTTTTTGCGCTCGTTTTTGGGAATTTTTCTCCGACATCTTCCATTACTTCTGTATTGCTATTTTGAGTGTTTGGAGCCAAACTGCCAACAGCAGCAGCAGCAGCTTGCCACGCTGTGAAAACTTTGAAAAGAACATTACCCGAAATGTCTCGGAAGACCTCCATAACAATATCAATTCCTTTTTGTTAGTCATTTTGAGTGCATGTATTCCAGCCCATTAGCTGGTGTGCGGTTATGTCCCTCTTTGCTAGTTTGCCAACTGCTAACACACGTTCTACCAAAGTAGGGGTGGGAAGCACAGAATATCTCGCAAAATGATATTGCGATATTTTACCTTATGAAAACGTACATGTACGCTAATGCTGATACACTGTATTGGTTTTGTCAGTGTTTTTGTTTGAACTCTAGCTCAAATGTTCAATGAATCATCCTGTGACTTGTGTGGTGTTATTGGAAGCTTCTGGAGACTCTTGAAAGTCTTCCTCGACTGAGAGTCGTTCAATCTGCGTCCAGCCTGCAGAGGAATATGGTGTGCTCAAAAAAATCACAGGTTCATTTAAACATTTAACATTTGATGGGTGCCAGGCACTCTTAAAAACTTAACTGGCTGCATTTCAATTCAAAGTCAATTTGCACACTAAGTTCCCTTTAAGATCATATTGATATTGGATGCCAGTTTATCAATACTGTACCAACAAAAAAAAAAAAGATTACATTTTCGTACATCGCGATATCGATATTTTGTCTCACCCCTTGCTTTGCGGGCTTTAAAAAAAAGTGGTGCCATATCACTGGAGGTTCTATTCTGTTCCGTCGCGCTCATGATGAAAACACAAATAAATATTCATCATCAATCATCCAGTTGATATCCATCAAATCCTATGATGCTCTTTTTTTATATTTTGACGTCGTCACTCGAGTGAAGGAATTGATTGTATTAAGATAAGAAGCACTGGAATGAAGGCTGCTCTGTGACAAACTACTGACACCGTTTGTGTGTTTTGTTCCATAATACTCCTGCTTTTTAGATCAAAATGCGCTGAACTGGAGATGCGCCCACTAGTGGTGTTTAAAAAAAGAAAAAAAAATCCAAAAAATGTTGAGTGAAAGGGAACGCTAAGAATTTCCTGTTATGTTCTGACCCAGTGTGTTGCGTAGCTAGAGCTTGCCCCTCCCTCATTTTTTTAAAAACCGCTATTAGCATTTGGCTCCCACATGGGCAGTCAGATACCTTTCATTAAATTTCATACAACAGGTTATGTTCTATTATTCTTTAATGGCGGTAGACAGCTTGCCGAGTTTTTTTTTTTTTTTAAATAAATGCAATTTTGGGACATTCTCTCTGACCTGTTCAGTCATTGAAGTTTCTTTTACAATGTTGTCTTCTGATGAAGAAAAAGAAATAGTTTGCCGTCTTGTATCCTAAATGTTATTTATTTTCTTTTTAGTAGTATTTTGGAGGAGTCTGAAATTATATAAGAATTTATTATTAAAGGGTTCCTATCATGCAGTTTTGAGCCTTCCGCAAACATAATCCAGTTCATCAAATTCTGTTTTTCAATTTTCAATTTTTCCGCTTTTCCAACCGTTATAATTGACCAACTTTACAGTGTACACATACAAATTCATCTTTTGTATTATCCCCACCATAATCAATTTGTTCTTTTCTCTTTATCCCAACATGCTTCCATGTATCCATCTAATAGACACTAATGGTGATTTGAGTTTCATTTCAAATCAAACTGAAGATGTGTTTTTACCTGCCATGTTTTAACGCCCCAGGTGCAAATTTTAATTCATGCTTTTACAACGGAAAGGTGTTGACCTGCTCTAAACCCGGCTTGCTCAACACAACTTGCCCCGACACTTTATAAATGTGCCGAACACCTTCATCATTAGTCACTTTTCAAGTTAGTGTCTATAGGAAAAAAAAAGAAAGAAATGAAAGCAGTAAGCCTAAACACGTTCAGTCGCCTCGACTCGTCTCGCCTCTCAGTTTTGCCAACAGCTCACTCAGATTAACACCGCGGTGTGCCCTCAGTCGGCAATCTCCATTTCTGCTCTAAGAATACTAATGGAGAGGTCTGCTTGGTTTTAACCTCCTGAGGTTCTTACAACCGTCTAATCATGGGAAGGTGGCCAAAGCTTTAAGTCAAAACGAAGAGCCATGAGGAGGTTTTTCCGAGCGCAGAGGGATGAAGACTACGGTCAGATCCAGTATCTGACCGCCAAGTGCACGCGTTTGGCTCGTGACAAAGGTAAGCTGTTTCTTCAGGTGCCTTTTACCCTTGTGCGGTATTTTGACCATTTTTTGGTCATTTCTTTCCACTTCATTCTCGCAGTATTTTAGCCAAGGGATGGTACAATAATAGTAGTGTGAGAACTAAGTGGTCTTTCCATGTTGAAACTTCACCTTGTCACCATCTGGGTGAAATTTCAGCTCCCTAGCATCTTCGTCCAAATGCCTTTGGCGTCAAGCTCAAAATACCGCTGTTAAATTTGTGACAAATTGGCCCGTTGCATATTGGAAGTGATCCTGTCTTTTAGCGGGCCTTCATGTGGTTGCAGTTCTTTCAGACAGGGAGGTCCTGTTGTCCAGGGAAAGAGAGAAGAAGCTGCAGAAAGACTTCCAAGATGTGGCCGCTCAACTTTTCCACCTTGAGAAGAGCAATGTGGATCTCAGGAGGACACAGGACCAGCTTATCGGCACCATCCAGCAGCAGCAGGTGCAAAATAACCATATTATGACATGATAATTCATGTTTAGCCACTGAAAAATGAAGATGCACTTTTATTAGTAGTCGACATATAAATGTGGTTAACTTTGGCCATAGTTTGTCGGGAAAAAGATTACTATTGTTACACCACCAGTGAAGTGCGCCAAATGAAAATATACAGTCCAAAATGTAAACAGAAAGGGACTTATACAAGAGCCCTGAGGCACCTTGTTGCTTCAAAGTCTCAAAACCTTATGTATTTTTTTTAAATTGTTTTTTCAATTGTTGTTTTTGAATGTTTTCAGCCAGGCAAAGTATAACATGCCCAAAATATACTTCTGCGATAACTCATTCAATTTTAATTCCTATTTTAATGAGTTCATTATACATGTAGGCTATTTTTGTTTTTCTCTGAATTTTAAATGATTTGTTTCATGAAAACCATTTCCACCACTACGAAAGTGTTCTTATGAACATTTCATTTTGCCAGGAATTCCGGCCATCACAATTAACCGAGTACCGACTAACTCATGCATGCGTCAGGTTTAGGCTTGACTTGAACTCGCTGACTTTGAGGCGTTGGCTCAACAGAATCATCTTTAAGTGTATATAGACTCTGGAATGTCTGTCACATATTTTATTTATTATTTATATAGATCCGAGAACATCCATTCATCCACTCACCTAAGTTCATCTATATCTCTATCCACTATCTAATGTAACGCATGTTTGTAGGAGTTGGTGGAATCGCTACAACAGCGCGTGATCATCCTGGCGGGGGAGAGCGAGCGTGATGCCGAGCTCATACGTCAAGTGTGCTCGGAGCTGCTGTTCCTCCAGAGATCCGAAGCACGGCTGGAGGGCTTAGTGGACGGGCTGCACGCCGAGGCCCAGCTGCATCACGGCAGTGCCGCAGAGCTGCACCCCGAGGCCCACCGCGGTGACATCCTGGGAGAAGGCCTCCTGGCAGAGCTACAAACGTAAACTAATACTGTGGCTTCTACTTTCTGCACCGCACCCTACCACGAGCTGTTTTTAATATTTCGCCTCTCTAATGTGGAAATCATATTAGAAACACACAAATTAGAAGAATGTGAATATGTACTGATGCGTTCCTCATGTTTTGTCGCCGACAGAAAAACGGCAGAGTTGGAACAGCTTCGTGTTGACAATAAGAATCTGGTCAAGGAGCTGATGGATATACGGTTAGCACATGAGGAACAGGTGAGAATAAATAACTTATATATATATATATATATATATATATATATACACAATTTATGTTATCGTCTAATTTGAATTATCTTTGTTACAAAACAATTGTTTAGGTGTAAAACAATTGGTTAATATGAATATAACAACTAACAAAAGTGCTGTATTTCCATCATTTGTGGGATGGAATAAATATATAAAGCAAAAGTAATGTTCATACGTCGTAAGAATGCATCCTAAAGTACGAGAACAAGGCGTTTGAAATAATATCAATAAAAGACGAAGCAATGTGCGTTACCTCTTTTGTCCAGTAGGTGTCAGGCTTGCAACACTATTGTCCAAGTCTTCGTGAAAAAGCGCGCAATGGAAGTTTAAACGTACAAGTGTTATTTGTCTTATTCAAGTGTGAGGCCAAGGTCATCCAGAAATGATGAAACGCTACATTAGCAATCGAGGAACTCAAGTAACATTCCTACCTGTCAAAAGTTTCTGTTTCTTCTTCTTTTTTTAAATTTACACTTGACTTAGACAACTCCAAAGCAGTCCATCAAACCACAAACAGTCCAAAATCCACAATTATGTTTTATTGCAATTGCACATGCCAAGTCTCGTGCGTTTAAAAAAAAAATCCCTAAAGAGAACGAGAAATTGTATTAACGAGGTGGTTTAGTTGTTGTTGACAATTTCCGGGTTATTTGTTCAGATTTTAATATTTTTTAATGATGATGTTTCAAGGTGAGAGCGCTGCAATTGGAGAATGACAGCAGTGCGAGGAAGCTCCAGGAAACACTGGAGCAGTTTGAGTGGCTGTGTCAGCAACAGCGCTACTGGATGGCCTGCGTAAAAAGGTGGGACGGAGCCTCAACACACTCAGGTCAAATGTTCACGCTTTACATGTTTTTTTTTTTTTAATTATTATTTTCCTTTTAAGACTAAGCGTAAAAATCCTAATTGGAATATTTGTGATTGCTCTATTTGAATGTGAAAAGGTGAATATTTCCTTTTTCTTTTACATTTTCATGTTAAGGTCTCCTTTTTTGTTATGAAAGCTATTTAAAATATAACAAAACAGTGAGCAAAGCTAAAGCAATTGAAATAACTCAATTTTGTGACTAATTATTATATAAATCTCAAAGCTGTTTTTTTGCATTTTCATGTAAACGTCTCCATTCTCTTTTGTTATGAATTATATTTAATAAAAAAAAACAGTCCTTGAACAAGGTTAAATGAACTAAGAATCAATTTTGATTTTAATAAAAGAATGTTTTCTTTTTCAGACAGATGAGCATTCAAGCGTGTTGATAGATTTGTTCTTAAGCTATTTTCAATGCTTTTAAATTATGATTAATGTGCAACTACACACTGAAAAGAAGTCAGACCAACCCGTGTTGGATGTGTGATTTATTACAGTTTTAAAGATAGTTTTTTGGAGGAGCGAGAAAGTCTGCTTCAGCACGTTCGCACCCTGGA
This sequence comes from Hippichthys cyanospilos, assembly GCF_059441005.1. Lineage (NCBI taxonomy): Eukaryota > Metazoa > Chordata > Actinopteri > Syngnathiformes > Syngnathidae > Hippichthys > Hippichthys cyanospilos. Next base: position 2,277,308 of record NC_142381.1, read on the forward strand.
AAAAAAGACGAAAGAGCGCAAGTCTTGCGATGATGTGCGCCAACACTGCCCTCTACAGGAAAGCGATTGCTATAACAGGTTAGCAGGAACGCGCAATCGACATTTGCACTTATGCTATAATTGTATGAAGATGATATCAATCTTCAAGTTGAGAGAATCAAGTGCTACAAATATCATTTTTAATAAAATTCCTGTTTGCGCAGAAGCAGTCCGTCCTCATTGGACACCGATGAAGATGTGAAGGTCACATATGAGGAGTGCCACAAGCAGGTTATTATTATTTTTATTTTTTTTAATGCTCACTGAAGACTGAATAATCTGATTATTTATTTACCTCTAAAATATTTAAAACCTTCCTGGACTCGCACGACACGCATGTTAGCATTACCAAACTGATTTTCTCTTTAGTTTTTATTGCTTCCGATGGGAAATGAAATTTGAATACGTTGGGCGCCAACCAGTGTCAAAAATTCACTCAAGTCTTTCTTGGCAAGACTTTCAACAATCATAAAATGACTTATACTTCCTAAATCCAACCGAATCTGTCGTCAAGGCACCAATAAACAAACATATGAAAACACGATGGGACTTGTTCAAAGTATTAAAGTAGCTTATATATTCTTGGATAAACCAGTAACGAAAATAAGAATCAAACAAGCCTGCCGCTTTTACCCCTATGAATAATGATTGTCTTTTGGAAGACATTTAATAATCATAAAAGGACTTTGACTTGGAAAATCCAACACGGCTGTCATTTAGATTTGTATTTTTTTTCTTCCAAACAGTATATAAAAACACGGTGGAATACCCAAAGAGAGAAATGTTCAAGTAGTTAGCCGGTTTATTTTCGGCCAATTAGCAGTGAAGACAAGAGACGAAGCCAAAAAATCTGAGCTGCATTTACTCCAATGGAAGATGATTGTCTTTTGGAATACTTTTTACCATCATAAAATGACTTTGACTTGGAAAATCCAAGCACGACTGTCTTTTAGACATAAGGGGGAAAAAAAGAAAAAAAAACATTGAAAAACATGGTGGAAGGCGCACAGAGAAAAACGTTCCAGAATATTAAAACAACAAGTCTTCTAAGACAACAGACGGGAATGAAATAGAACACTTAAAAAAACAGAGGTAATATTCCAAAGCGGAGTATTTCCTAACCTAAAAGTGTTCTTTGATACTTTTGCGGGTGCTGGAACCTCTTCACAGTTCTTATGCTAATCAAGCTTTAGCACAAGTGCTTGGAAAGCTACTTGAGGATTTATTTGTTTTTTTTTACTTTTACTAACTTCTGAAACAGCGTATTAGGGTCACCTAGCGTTAAAAAAGAAAAACACAAGATTTCATAGATTTCTAATATTGTCATGATGACTTTATATCTCATCATGTTGACATTATGCAGTATCTCGTCACGACGACTTGAAATCTTGTCATAATGACTTTAAATGTCGTTGGTGGCTTAATCTCATCATGATCATTTTTAATCTCATCATAATGACTTAAATTCTCGCCGTGATGACTTTAAATCTCATCATTTATCACAATAAATGTAACCATAATTATTTTAAATCTTCATTATGGCGACTTTAAATCTTGTCATGATGACTTTAAATCTCATCACGATGACATTATATCTAGTCACGATGACTTTAAATCTCATTGATGACCTTTGTGTCTGGAGGTCGTCTATTTTGTGAAACTTACGTTTTTGGCAGCTGGCGTCGTTGCAACGTAAATCTTTCGAAATGCTTATCTATGACCTCACTTCCTGGCATCTTATTTGCACTTTTACAAGGTCTGACCTTGAAAGAGAAAACACGCTGACAATATTGAAGGAAAAAGTCCATCTGTTGCTTTATAGAAAAGCCGGCAGCACGGCCAGAACACTCAAGACGTGTTTTTATTTTGTCTGACGGCTGCGTGCATTCGTGAAGAAACAGCTCTCTGAAGTCCAAACTGTCTTCAGCGAGCAGGAGACGCCTACATGACGCAACCAGGCACTAGTTTTAAATCTCATTGTGATTCTAGAAGTAACTCTGTCAGGAACCAAGGAGCTCTGATCTTGTAAAGATATGAAAATAAAGCTAATTAGTTAGCTAACTGGAAGGATGGATAGCGAGCAAGGTAGCTAGCTAGCTAGCGAGCTAACTGAATGGATGAAAGGAGAGCAAGTTGGGTAGCTAGCTAGATAGTGAGCAAGATAGCTAGCTTAGCTATCTAGTGAGCAAGGTTGCGACCTAGCTAGCTTGGAAGCAAGGCAGACAGACGAACAATGGAATTATGAAGAGCATTAAATTAGTGGTGTCCAACATTCGGGTATCAATTGCTATAAAACTACTGTATCAATTAATTTAAATAAAACCATATATTCATGAGGTGACTTCAACCTGCGTTAAAAAATGGCATCAAAAGTGTTCAATTAGATTTTCTGGTACCCGCAAAAACCCCGCAAAAATAATATCTACCGGTAAGCACAATTACAAAGTATTTGTACTTGGTTATGGTTGAACATTCCTTTGGACTCTCCCTACTATCGTGGCGCAATTTACTTCCATCAGTTGTAAATACAAATAGACAGCAGTGATAAATGTGCATTTGATCACCGACAAACACGCAGTCAGAAGCTGAAAGCGGCGCTGCCAAAGGCTAATAGAAGGCATCTGTGTTATGTCATCATGTCTGGAAATAAACATTCTCTTATTATCTTAGCGAACACACACAGCACACGCTTACGAACTGGAACGTTAGCAATGAGGCTAACGCTAACAGCCAAGACGGCGAGAGCAGGTGATCCGAGGTCGCCGTCGCGTCAGGCTTATTATTATAAGCCAAGACGACGTGATTTTTGAAAGTGTTATCTTAAGGTCACATTACGACACCGCGTTCCTTTAAAGGTCGCTACGTAAATAAAGAACAGGAGTCTAGGAGGACTTTGGATTATTTTCCTTTTTCGGGCCCATCCTTCAACTACAAAGGGGCTTCTCGGAGACGTCTGGAACGCTACCGCGCGCCGTTCTCGGTGGTGGAGTTGAAATTTAAAACACCGCCGTATTCATCTGAGGACGGCTGTCAGATTCCCCGTGGATTTGTTGTGAAGCCGCTGGAGCCCTCCAGTCCGATCGAGTCTTTTGAGTTCCGCACCGCGTGTGGGGATGATTGAAACTTGAATGCAGCCCAAAAACATTTTAGTCACTGACTCCAAAAATGGAGTTTCGCACCCGTTTTTTTGTTGTTGTTGTTTGTTTTTGTTGTTAAGGACAAAGTCACCTAAACAAGTCACAATTTCTCAATCCAAATCCAGTTTTATGTTTTAACGAGCGATTAGACTTTGACTAGACTTTGACTCGGGCACTGCGGGACTCAACATCAGCCCCTTATGTCGTGAACCCCAAACCATCTTTCCAAAGCAGCACAGATGACTAATAACAAACGCAGGCTGCCGCTTTGCCAATGGCCTTCATGCTCCATTCGCCCACACCTCTTACACCGGCTTTGCTCGGAATAATTATTTAGATTGAGTGCAGATGACTTTTTTTTTTCCTTTTTTTTTTCCTCTCTGAGATCGAAAGACAATCTCGCTGGAGGAACAGGGACCGCTGGAGGAAAAATGCAAACAAGTCTCTGAGTGCCTTCAAAGTGGCTCAACGGAAGTTCAATGCAATTTGTTCCAGTAGACTTTTTTTTTTTTTTTTTACTTGTAATTGGAAATAAATAAATCCCTTAAAGGGGTATTGAAGTTTTTTTTTTTTTTATTATCCAATTATAGCTGAACTGTTGCCACAATGACAACCTACTACAAATTATGCACTATATTTGTTTATCTTTCTATGTTAGCGATATATACTGACAGGCAGCACAATTAACTCATTCAATCCCAAAGATGTATACCGTGGAACCCTGCTAAACGAAATTGATCCATTCCGGGGTCGGGGTCGTAAGGCAAATTTGCCGTACGGCGAGCAATAGAAACCTATGGTAATTCACTAATTACCTAAAAATGCCTGAAGAGGGAGGCAAAACAACATAAACACAGCCAACCCCACAGGTCATGACAGTTGTTGATGTCGCAAAGCGGGAAAGACACCTTGAAGAGGGGATGAAAAAACTTCGTATTCCACTTCGTAACGTGAAAAGAACGTAAGCCAGGGGTGTCGTAACCCGGGGATCCACTGTACTAAACTACTTCATAATGGTATTTAAAGGGATTGTCCCCTCTATTTATTTTTAGCATATTTTGTCTAAAATAAACTTTTGTCTATAATGCATTTCAAATTTTTACCTGTTATATTTCTGTAAAAAAGACCATATTGCAGACTCAAAATGTGTTGAGAGCTAGCCAAGCTAGCACGTTTGCACATTAACATCGCGCTAACACCTATAACACTCAATTGAAAGCGAGGCAACGTGATAATAGCTTCACCGAACCCCTGCCTGTGAAATAACTGATGACAGCAGGGGACGTTTACCCCCCCGAATTAAACGTCTCGCAACGGGGAAATTGATTTTGACACAAATACCGTGTCCCATTCAGGTGCTTACATGCCAAACAGTTGTAAGCCCACTTCTGCGCGCAACCTCGACCCAAGCGTGAACCCGGGAGCGCAATTTATGCTCGTTCCGTCATTGGGACTCGAAGTTTGCGCCACAATAAAGTCTTCGCTGACTTCACTGCTGACACTCGTAAATCTCACAAAAGTTGACCGAACAACGTGTGTGAGTAATTACGTCTGGCTTGGTGATTGCTTTTCTTGCTCTTTTACTGCTTTCTTTTGGTTTGATGTCTGTCTGACATGGTGGAAATTTTTGCTTGATAAGAACGTCTGGCTCGCAATTTTTTTTTTTTTCTCCAGAAGCTTGTTGCCGCTACTCATGTGGTGGGGACAAAATATGGGAGGGCCGATTGATCCGCATCACGAAAATATCAATTTACGCATTTGCTCTTGATTAAAACTAGTGTAGTGAAAATTGATGCCTTTTTTTTCAACTTATTTTAATGCCAGTCATTTTTTCGAGAAAGAAGCTGACAGCCAATTTTGAGCATTCTGACTTTCCAGTTACAGTTTTTTTTTTAAGGTTGGCTGCTTAATGAATTAACTAGAGCTGCCCAAAACTGTTCTCCGCACATTCCAATTAAAACAATTTAAATTTAAAGGTGTTGTATGAATGGGAATAATTTTGGATGATGTGGAATGATGCTGAGTGTTTTCATGGCTTAAATCTGTGAAAAAATGTAAATATTACAGGTGAAAAACTGAAAAATCATAAATTGGATTTTTTTGTTGATACTTAAGTGGTGAAAATTGTGAATTGTTGGCATCGCTAAATATAATTTGAACAGATAAGATTTGGAATGGTTGATAAGGTAAAAAAAACTAGGCGTGTCAATGTTCAGGAAAAAGTTTCAAGTAAGAACTTTTCGTAAGAAAAATCTGCTTAAAAACTTCAAATCATTTCTAAGTAGCTTTGTCTACGGTTTATAAGTGACGCAGATATGATAATCGTGTTGCCTAGTTCTGTTTTTGCGTTAACTAAAACTAGCTAGTAGCTTGTAACACTCAAAGATATCACAAGAGGGCGCCAAATAATTATGTTTAAATAAGAAATATAGGGAACTTTTTATGTTTGGTGGGGAGGAGCTAATTTTAGCTTTGCTTGCTAGCAGATGTTACAAGCTAACGTCCAAATCATCTGTAAGCAATTTATTTTTAAGGGCACGGCTGTAAGATGAGTTGAAATAATAAAAGTATTCTGGGATCATATTGTGCGCTATATTTACAGTTTATAACGCCAATAAAGACATTTTAACGTTATTTTGTTTTTTTTCTGCTGTTTGCGGCAGGGATCCTTCGCAAACGGTCGGGGCTTATTGTCGCGGTTTTTACACTGATTTTAGCTACTGGAAAGCGGAGGCGCTGTTACAAACCAGAATTTTTCCTGTTATAAAGTTCACCTAAGCCTTTTGGAAACAGGCATCGAACAGGGAATCCAGCTTGTAAAATGTTCTATTTTCCTAACCCGGTCACCCATCGGTCTTTCTAAGTCTGCCTCGTGCCGGTTATTTATGTAAATGTTGTACGTGAAGTAAAAGATGTTTCGCTGGAATCCTAAATGAGGAAACCGTTTGCTTTTATGAGAACGTAAATTTGCGAGCGGAGGCCGCGTCGGCACGTCTTCTCGGCGCCTCTTGGCACGTATCCGACTCGCGCATGTTTCTTATTTCGCGTTCCCGTCACGCGCATATTTTCTGTTTATTGTTTTTGATCATCCTCACTCACAGTTTTATTATCCTGCCCTCAGGCGGGGAGTCCTATCAACAGATACCAAAAACCTCCTTGAAGATTAAAAACTCCGCAGCCCGGGACGCTTCTTCTTTTGCGAACCACGGTGGAAGCGACGGAGGTGGGCAAAAGTTGTGAAACGGACTGATAATAAAGTGTCTGAAGATTGACATTTTGCTTTATTTTTGTTTTTAATTATGCAGTAGTTCACTTTTTTCGACAAATAACCAGACGGGGAAAAAAAACATATCCAGTTGTGCTCATCGGGGGCGCGGTCCTCAAATCAGGGTACGTGGAGGCACTTCAGGGAATATGTGAGATTTTACTTTTTTTTTTTTTTTTTTTTTGCAAGTATCAGCTAGTCTAAATAAGCGCTTTGTAATTCTATGATTGGAGCAGTACAATGTTCTTTTCAAATTGAGAGCAAATTAATTTGAACATGAAAATCAGTCTAAAAATGAATAAGTACATGTGTTTTGTACTAAAACAACATTAAAGTCTCAACTTTCATTTCTGAAGAACCAAAAGGTTCAAATAGTAATCGAACTGAATGAAAATAAGGACTTAGTAGATAATTGATACTTCAAAAGATGAACGTGCCAAAATTTTAAAGCATTTTTCTCAAAGGATTTCAATCTAGTATCATTCAAATCGCTCGAACTTTGTCAAAATGTGAGCTACCTTGATGCATTATATATCATTTTGAAGGAACTGAGTGTACACTTACAATATATGTATAAAATATGTAAATAAATATCTCACATTCATTTTCAGAGACATGAAACTGAAAAAAAAGACATCAAAGTGAAATGCGAAAATGCATCATCACAAATAAATTGCTTTTAAAGAAGAGCTTTTCTAAATATGCAAAATTGCAATTAGTTATTAATAAAATAATAGCCACAGTTTCTGTTCAAAAAGACGGTTGAAAAAAATATTCACCTTTAGAAGCAAAACTGGTTTCATCTAGAAAAAAAGATAATCTTACTACAGATTGTCCATGTTTTGATTCTGAAGGTGCAGTTGGGATTCAGCTGAGTGCTAGTGCCCAAAAACTTGAGAAATCCTTAAACAACAACTTTATACCCTTTCACATTTAGCGTTTGATAAAACTGGTCCTTGGATCCTTTTTTTTTCTGAAAACGTTTGGACACCCCCGATCTATGCCACTGAAACGCAGAACAATTCAATGTCTTTCCACTAGATGGCAGTCAACGTTTATTTTTTGAGTCTAGAGGGTTTGAGATTTTCTCCGCCCCCTTTTCGTCGGCTACCTACTTAACACACCTGGCTACCCCAATATCAAACTAGTTCCATTCCTAGCTATTAAGCTAGCAATGTACGTAGTTATCTTTCCAACTACCCACATCACTATTAAGCCGGCTACTTATTTCCCCAACTACTTGTATAACTATCAAGCTAGCAAGCTACCTACTTATTTCCCCAAATACTTTTATCATTCTTTAAGCTAGCTTGGTACACAGCAGTCAAGTGACCTCATTAGCTTGTGGCTATCACCTAGCAAAACAATGAGACATTTCTGGATACGCTCCCGTTTTCTGTGCTCCACGTAAGTACAACTCTTTTTATTTATTTTTAATGCAGCGTCCATTTTGTTCTGACTCATGCGTCTCTTTCCGTCACCGCCGCTTTCCACCAGATGGCAGCATTGAGTCAAACGCATTAAGCATGTGCTGTCCAGATGACATGCAAGGACGGACCATGGAGCCAAAAACAACTCGCAAGGTGATGCAAATACTTTGGCCCCAAACACAACTTCCATGTCACAACGGCACACTTGGGATGAGCACGTCTGAAATGCAGAGGTGAAATAGCTTAGATTCGATCTTTTTTTTAAATGGATGCAAATTCCATCATAGACTGGATACTTCTGTGACATGTCAGGAAAATTTCAAGTTATAGAAAAAAAATAGAGCCTTTACTACCTTTGCTTCTTGCACGTTTCTGTGCTCATTTTAAAATGTCATGATTATTTATTTTTCAGTGGCCAAGTAAATGCATACTATACAAAAAACACCCAATTCAAATGATGCCGCATATTATATATTACAAATATTAATAATTGAATGCCATCATTTTATTGAGTAAATATGAACTATTGGTGACCCTCAATAACAATTCTTTAATATGAATAGCTTTGGTCAAAAGGGAATCATTCACTTTTAATAATGTTTTGTTATATTTATGTTTATATGATTCAGAATATAAATCATTTTGTTTAGATGAGTTATGTCTTTAAATTATTAAGAGTTTAATATTCAATCATTACTATTGCTTGTAATCTTTTCTATTTTATCTGAGTAGAGTTGCTAAGAAAATAAAAAGGAATTCACTTTTTATTATTTTTCTCACATCTAAATACATTTTTATCGCTAATTACACATTAGAATGTTTCTTTTTCATAAACTCAGTATTCTGGTATCGATTGAATATTAATTTAAGGAGACCCTTAATAATTATCCCTTTAATATGATGAGAATAATGCAGAATAATTAACTTAATTTTGTTTTGACAAGTAATTATACACCTTACTATTATTACTATTTACTTATAATATTTATATTATAATATAAAAAATGTTTAGATGTTAATTCTTTAAATTGATCATTAGTAAGGGTCTCAATAAATTATATTGCTTGTAATAATTTCTATTCAAAGAAGCTTTGATAAGAAAAATTTGGATGTGTAAATACATTGTTTTTATTAGTTGTATTTACACATTAGAATGTTTACATTTTTCATATACTCAGTACTTTTAGGTGTTGCTTGTTTCCTTTTTATGACTGCTCAATGAAACTTCATGAAATTAATACTTGCTTGTTTATTCATACTCCATTAAAATTGTAATCTTCTAGAAGGATTGCTCAAAATCAAACTTGTATTTATTGCCCGTACAGCCCTACTGACAACATTAATAAGCTTAACTGCAAAATTGCTATACTTTGGGAGTTTTATGGAGATAGAAAAAGTAAAAATACTCAGAAATTGTCAAGACCCTTTCAGTCATTTCCTTCAAATTGAGTCCCAAGTCCGGAAAATGAAGTCGGACTGGATTCCCCCTCCTGAGCGAACGCGCTCATTAAGACTCATAACGAGCTTGCCATCTGTCGTAGCACAATGGCGTGTACATGGACGTGCGTGAACCCTGACCGGCTCCGGCCGAGGGTGACGGCGGGGGCCCCCCGAAAGCGGCCCTCGCACCGTCGACCGAGCAGGTGATGCGCTCTGTGGAGGTCGTTCCAGTTTTGAAGCTAGAAAAGTCTGTTATTGTCCATGTGGAGGCCAACGTCAGGCAGATGTGCTCCACGTGGAGCGTTCCCGTCTACGGCCTGTTTACCCTGGCCCATTACGACGGCCGCATTGCAGCGTTCCAGTCAAAGTATGAGTAGCATTCTCGCTAGTTTTTCCCAGGATAATCTTTCCAATTCATTCAGACAAGCAACTGAAGCCTTTGAAGGCAGAGAATGAAGAATGGAATATGTAACATAGATGATAACTTTGCGTTTTTCTTTGCCTTTACTTTGATGCTACCACAGAAAGGGACAGGAAATTCCATCTTATCACAACAAAGGCAAGAGGTACTAATTATCTTTGTTTTTTTTTTTCCTGCCTGCACATTTTTGAGCTACTTCTGTTATGCCATAAAATGCCACAAGATGGCTCTAAAGCCCCGGTAAACAGCAGCTAGCAAAATGCTAAAATAAAACAAAAGCAAACAAGGGACCCATTTATGTCTAAAACAGCCCAGTGCTAATATAAATGCTAACACTTGAGGCTGGCATATGCGTGTGTTTTAGCGGTAAAACTATTAGCTCAAATCATTTGTCAGCCATTTATTGAACAAAAAACGTAAGTTGAAATTAATAAATTGAAATTTAGGATCATAGTTTGTGGTATATCAGGTTTAAACTATACATTTCGGCATTTTTTTTTAGCAATTGGTTGGCCCCAAATGCTAACGGACAACTAGCAGTGTCTAACAGTAACAAACCTAAATTAAAATAAAAACAAACTCAAAACAGAACGGCAGTTTTTTTCCAAAACAGCAATGCTAACATAAATGCTAACAATGCTAATAACAAACAGCTGCTAACATTGAGGTTCTTGTGTAATGTACCTCACTATAAAGACGCTAATATAATTCTTCTATTCTAAAATGGTTTACTTCATATTTAATACTAATGACAGTTAAACATGTTATTTCAAGCGTTGTTTCCAAACGTGTTTCAGGCCAAGGCACATATTTTACATCAGAAAACTCTTGGCACGCCGCCAAACTAAAACGTCAGGCAAAGTTTAAACCCTTACGTAATGACCATGATGTCATCTCACATTGTACTCGCTGTGAAATATGGGCCTGTTAATAGAACATTAAGCTATTATGTTGTTGCTTGGCATCAGTGGACGCCGAAAGTTGAATTATTTGAAGTAGATTCTTCATTTTTGGACCATCTAAGTGAAATTAGCTAACTTGATGATTGTTCGGAATCAGTGACATCAAGCATTGCCTGTCCAGTTCAGAAATGTTTTTTTTTTTTAATGCTATTCAATGAGGGAATGTGTCGGCGGCACGCGCTTTAATGAATTACGTCTGCCTCAACTCGGTTCACGTGTATTCAAATCCGAGGTGCACCGGCTTGCAAGCGTTTCCTCCGCTGTTTCACTCGTGCGTGCGTGCAAACATCTGCGATCTATTTTCTATCAGACCTGAAATGGTTGTCGGGTGCCAGGGCACGACTGTTTCCGCCCCCGTCCATCTTGCTTCTCTTTGCTTTAGGCTGCTTTTCTCTTCACACTTTGAGGAACATGTTGTAATACAGCGGTAACTCTACTTACCGAATTACGACTAAAAACGACAAAAAACAACTATCCCTTGAATGCAAAAAAAATCATCATTATATAAATAATTTTCAGCAAATTAACATCCATGCATAAAGTATGCAGTATGCAGAAATATCTATAGAAATCCTTTATTTTTAATACTGTGTTTTGTTGAACACAATAATACTTTTTCTTTTAATTGACTTGACGAAGTTGCTGATTGCCCCTGATGAAGTTAACATGGGCAGCGGTTATTCCTCCAGTGGCCTCTTGGTGTCGCTCTTTTACCACAGTTTAGTCAATGCACTCCAACTTGGCATGTGCCGAGACACTGAACCCAAAATGTGCGTTCAATTAGCAGCCCAGTCAACAGCATTGTCTCATTTGGAATGTCAGCCCGCTTTTAAGATAAACGCCTAAGCTTTCTTTTATCTCACACTTAAGATCCCACTAAAGAACTCAAAGAGATAACGACAACGGCTACACTTAATTTCCACATGCTTTGAATTGATAGCACCTTTTTTTTTTTGACTTGGTTTTTTCCTTCCAACCTTTTGTCCCAATGCAAAAAAAATATCAGTAAAAGCAAAGCAGATGGACAATTTATGTCTGAAACAGCAGCGAGCACTAATGTATGCTAATAAACTGCTAACAGTGGCCACTTCACAGTAAAACATATCCAGAGGCTACTTTGCAGCATGCCCAAAACAAAACAGGTTCATGAAAACGAACAGCAGCTAACAACAACAATTAAACAAAGTAAAAACAAAACAGATGAGCAATTTAAGTCTAAAAAAGCAGTGCTGCTAACTTTGGACAGTTCACTGTTGTCTAAAGGCTAACACATCGTAGCACACACCAAAACTGAGGATTACGGCAGCTAATGAGGAATAAAACTACTGAAAAAAAGACAATTCACAGCAAATGCAGAGTAACAGCGGTTTGAAAATATCAATAAAAATAGAAAGTAAAAGCAAAATGGATGAGCAATTTATGTCTAAAACAAGAGGAAATGCTAATAACAGTGCTAACAAACTACGAATGTTAGCCAATTCGCAGCGACTATCAACAAAAATGAAAACCAGAAAGTTTAATCTAAAACAACTAAGAATCCTAATAAAACAATTTACTGACGCTAGCCAAATCACAGCAAATTTAACAGCGACTTACAAATATCAGTAAAACTAAAACCAAACACAACATAGACAAGCAAGTTACGCCTAAAACAATAGAGAACTATTAGAAATGCTAATGCTAAACATCTAACGCTTGCCAATTTCTGGCTATCACACACCTAAAGGTTATCTCATTGGGGCACTCTGTGCTAACAGTGGCTAATAATAAGCGTAAAAGCAAAACAGATGATCCATTAAGCAACAAACTACTGCCCAACTCATGCTAACGCACAGCCAGAGGCTAATGGATATTTGAGGCTAAAAGATAGTTGACCCCAAATCTAATAGAGGAAACTCTTGACAACAATCTTTTGGCATAACAAAAAGAGAAAAAAATTATACCCGGAGGTTGCAAATCAGCGATTTTTTTTTTGCAAACGGCGCAGGATATCTGCAGCAGAGGAAAAACCACAATTAGGAAAATTTGTTTGCTTTCTTTTAGCTTTAAATCGGTTCCGCTTCCGTATTATTTCGTTATCTACGTGTTTGCAGTGTGTTAGCCGCCGCAAATTGTGTGTTTACTTGCTGTCGATCTGTGTTTGCTGTGTGCGCTTTCAATTTATTGGCTCTTTTGTGTTAGCTTCAGCTATCTGTTTACTTTCAATGTTTGCCTCTGTGTGTGGTGCTTGCAGCGTTTTAGCCTTTGGATGTTCCTGGCTCGCAAAATGGCTACTCTTACCAGTGTGTTAGCGTTTTTAATCGCACTATAGCCATCGTGAACTGTTGTTAGTATTAACTTGCCTTATGCTAGCCTCTAGACGCGTGTTAATTGGTGTTGCGTTTGTTAGCATCTACATATTTGTTCACATCTAAACTAGTGTTTGCTTCTGTTTTAGTCCGAATTTGCTAGCCTCACGATGTGTGTTAAACTGAAATAGTCTGTTTGTTAGCATCTACATATTAGTGGCATCTACGTACGTATGTTCATGATTAAGTATGTTATCGTGTTGTATTGGCCATCCCTTAAGCTTGTATTGCGAATCGTATCGTGATAGTTAACTGTTGTTAACGTTAATTTTCCTCATGCTAACTTCTCGATGTGTGTTGAAATGAAATGGTACTTTTGTTGGCATCTACATAATTGTTCGCATCTATATTAGCGTTCATTTCTGTTATCGTGAATGACCTGGCCATCTGTTTAGCTTGTAATGCTAATTGTATACCTATAGTTAACTGTTGTTAGCATGAATTTGCCTTGCACTAATTTCTCACTGTGTTAAATTGAAATGGTATTTTTATTAGCATCTATATAGTTGTTCGTATCTATATTAGCGTCCTATTCTGTTTTAGTCCTGTGTTTAGCTTGTTTTGCTAGTTGTATTATAGTTAGCTGTTGTTACCCACAGTTTGCTGTGTGCTAGCGTCTTGATATGCGCTAAAGTTAAACTGAAATGGTCCGGCGATTGATTTTATGTAATGCGATATACTACGTTATATTTATGGTATGATGTGTTTCGCATGGTTAAGCTGTTTTTTGTTCGTTTGCGGTATGTTATGTTACGTTGCATTAGATTCTCTTGACTCGGGCGCTCAATCAAAAGCAGCAGTAGTGTATTCCCAAAACTATTGAGTATGTTTTAAGATCTTCCACCTGCCTGCAGCTGTCAGCGGCATTTTCTACAACGTGTACACGGTAGGCTCCTCGGTGTGGGGTCGAGGTCACGTTTTTCGTCCGAGTTATCAACCTCTCTTCGAACTTTGGCGTGGCGCTATGACACTATAAAATAGAAGCAAACCCTCGCCCCCAAGCCATCTTTTTTTGGGGGTCTCCAAAGTCATTTCCAGGATTTTCCAAATCCCCTTCCCATACCGCCCCGGCTCATCCAAAAATATGCTTTCAATAAAGCTCAAACACGGTGCGTGGCACACTCACGGCGGCCGCTCCAGCGAGGAATATGTTTGCAATTAAAGAAATATTAATGCGAGGGTGAGTCAGTGTTGTGTGCTGATGTTGTCATGGTCTTTGTGCATGTTGCCTGGTAGCGCCACTGTGGGAACACGGGCGACGGGTCGGAACCGACAGCGAGTTTCTAATTCGTTTATCGCCATTAAACCAACTTCAGGAACTAGGTCGATTCAAACCTCGTTTACTCAAACTGTGAAGACGGCACGTTCTGTGTAGAAGCTTTTTCGAATTTTGATTATTTGACGCTAGCGAAAGCTACTGAAATATACCGAATTTTTATACGGCGTTGGCCTGTGTGTCTGTGGATGAGAACGCAGACCTAATGTCCGCAGAGCAAATGGAAACAACGTGTGTGAAAACATTCCACGCGTGATGTGCGTGACTTAGTATGAAGGAGATCTTATTAGCGTGTACCTTTTTGTATATGTACACATGTTCTGCGCGAGAGTAAATCCTTCTCCACCGGCTGGCTGACGTCCGGGCCAAAAAGACGCGGGTGACATGGGAACCGAACCATCTGCATCTCCTCCCGCTGCTCCGCCGCCGGCCGGTAACGTGCTCCAGCTGCCTCAAATTCGACGGAAAAAAGGGTCCGGGGATGCACCCCCGACGCATGGCCGTATAAAACAATGAAAGATGGTGGGAAATGTCAAGGTCGCGTCAGCTTGTGAATGTCGGGGTTTTGCTTTGACTTACCACTTCGGACTGCGGAGATTCGCTTGGAATGTAAAGCAAGCCATTGAAATACTGTATATCAAGTTAAGAATCGCGGGTTACATTTTATTCTGCGATGACATTTTGAGTTGTGGACTATTAGCGTATTTTCCGCACTATAAGGCGCACCGGATTATAAGGCGCACCCTCAATTAATGACGTATTTTCAAACGGTTTTCCCATATATAAAGCGCACCGGATTATAAGGCGCTCCCTCGGTTAATGACATATTTGAAAACTTTTTCAATCACAATATAGTAATACACAAAGTGATAACAATAATAACTCAAATAATAACTCTAGAGCAGGGGTGTCAAACTCATTTTTGTCGCGGGCCATTTTGTAGCGAGAACTTCCTTCATTGGGCCGATAGGTTGGGGAAACCAAGTCGTTTTTAATGATCTCATAGTATTATTACTGTACACAACAAATTGATGGCTTAGTTGTTTTGAAATCAGAAGTAAAGCATTCTAGTTTGTTCGTTTATTGTTTATATTACTGTAACAGAACAAGCCAAAAAATCTCAACTTTATTTTTCGTTATGCACAACAAGCTAGAGTTTAGCAAGGGCCATGGAAACCTACATGATTTGCTTTCGCGGGCCACATAAAATGACGTGGCGGGCCGGATTTGGCCCCCGGGCCTTGTGTTTGACACCTGTGCTCTAGAGCATAATAAGTCAATGTCAATATTAGCAACCTTGTTCAACTGTAAACATACAAAAGAAACAGTTAAAGCTTATTTTATCACTTCATTCCCCATCTACCAATCCCAATCTCAATATTGATCCACATATAAGGCGCACCTGATTATAAGGCGCACCACCAGCTTTTCAAAAAAAAAATGAAGGCTTTTAGGTGCGCCTTATAGTGCGGAAAATACGGTACTTTGAATGGAGTTAACCACACATTGACGTATGTTATTCTGTTTTATTTTAAAGCACGTTGTTCTCGTTGTTTCACTGGGTCGTGTCGAGCTAGGTTATTTTGCGCTAGCTTATGTTTTGCTAGGTTACCGTATGCTAAGTTGGTTTTGCTATGTTATATGAGTGATTTTCAGACCTAATTACTGGATGCTGATATCAATGCTTTTTCTTGAAGTTAACCATGCATTAATTCTCCGTTCTCCGTCAAAAATGACTCCGGATGAGTCACTCGATCATAGAGAAGCTCGTATTTCGACCCTTAATTCCTGGTCGGACCACAGTCGCGGCTCAAGCGGGGCTCTCTTTCATACCTTCGCGCCAGAACTGTCAAAAACATTTCACAATCGTTTTGAAATGTTTAGATAATTTTTGCAGTACAGTGTAACGTCTAATGGCAAACAATGCGGTATTTTCGAGAAAATTTTCCCTATGAAGGTCACGCGTAAAGAATTCATTGTGCTTGTTTCTTCATTTGGATTTTTTGATATAAAAGTTCACGTTTTTGTTTTTTTTACAGTGGCGATATTGAGCGAAACAAAAGTTTTGAAGAGGGTCATTTTAGCCGAGTTATTTTGGGTAGAGCGCAGACCATAAATTTGTCCGGACAAGGCAAACCAAATTCTATGTTGTAGCGTCGCTTTCATTTTGGGGTTTCTTTATTTAACGACGCCGTGCTTTTTCGACTTATTTTCTCGGGTAAGAACATACAGTAGTCAGCATCTGGTTCAGCTTCAAACGTCATAAATCTGCCGCCATGTTTCCTGGCTAGGAAAACGCCATTTGCGGAAAATTGCCAGGGCAAGTGCTGCCTTGGACCTCCGGGCCAAGAACGTCGCCCTTGTAAGTCGCAGGTTAAACACTGAACACGAATGATTACCGCGTCCAAAAAACAAGCGCTATTTTCTGCGGTAATTTGCCAAAAGGCGGCGCGCCAAAACACTTTAGCGCCGCAAGCTCCCCGAAGAAAAACAATGTCTTCAGGTGGAATAAAAAGCATCCATTCATGTGAGCGCGTCTCCGCCGTTTGGGTTTTAAGACGAGCCGGCGCGGGCAAATCCAGGTACTTTGAGTGTCACTTAACCCCGCGCGGCTCGGTGTCAACGCCTTGCGGTTGCGCCCCGGACCGCAGACGGCTTTTCGGAGAACGTCTGGCCGCGAAAGACGGGATGAGTCCTGTGGGAAAGCAGTTGGGAGGCGCGGGTTCTGGAGCCGCCTCGGCTGGTTTTTTTCCGTAGCGTCTAATAAGTGGATTCTGCTAGGGTGGGATGCCGTGTCGCGGATGCTTCGATGTCTTCATTTAGTCGCCCCAAATTGGTGTCGCTCGCTGTTTGGGAAACAAAGCTGGCTTTAATATGAGGAAGTTATATATATATATATATATATATATATATATATATATATATATATATATATATATATATATATATATATATATTTTTTTTTTTTTTTCTCATGTCAGAAGCCTATAAACTGCCCCAAAACGTTTTGGTACCCCGCCCGTACATTTATTGTTTTTCTTGGGGTTTTTTTTGTTTTTTTTTCAGGACTGGAATTTTTGTCTGGGGGGGAAAAAAAAAAAAAAACCTTAAAAAACAACGGCGCTAACTTTTAATAAGCAGTCAACATTTTCCTTTGCAACTTGGACTTCATGTTTTTTTCTTTTCATTTTTTTTATTATTATTATTTTTATTTTTTTATTTTTTTCCAGGGGACATCCCTAATTAAAAACTAACAGAAAAACAACAAAACAATTGGGGGAATTGGGGGGGAAAAAATACTAAAAACCAACTTATTTTGATGTCAGAAATCTATTTTCACTAATGTTTTTTTATTTTATTTTATTTATTTATTTTTATTTATTTTTTCCATTTTTTTTTGGTGTTTCCTTTTTTTTTCTTATGTATGGGATGTCCTTGCCTGCAAAAATAAATAAATAAAATAGGAGAATATATAATATATATATATATATATTTATTGACCTATTTTCCAGCCAGTCCCGCTTCTGACACCAATGACTGTCCCGATTTGACCAATCAATCAATCCAGAACCCGTTTTACACTTTACACTTTACAGACCCGGCCGGCCGCTAAGCGAAGCGCTAGCTACACAGGCGTCGTTTTGA
Organism: Hippichthys cyanospilos; assembly: GCF_059441005.1. NCBI lineage: Eukaryota > Metazoa > Chordata > Actinopteri > Syngnathiformes > Syngnathidae > Hippichthys > Hippichthys cyanospilos. The sequence continues at coordinate 2,295,271 of NC_142381.1, forward strand.
CGGCTCGGTACGTTTGTTGCCCGAGGAACCGAATGTTTCCAAACAAGGGCTCATCTCCACGAAGGCCGATATCAAACGCCAGGACGAAACGCGGCTTGGAGCGCCTTGAAAGGCGGCCTGATATAAAATCCAATCGAATATGACGCGACCTCCGTCGAGAACGTGCCACGGGTCGGCCAACGCCAAAATTTCTGCTCAGAATTTACTGTCAGCTGATGTATGAAGTTATTATGACAAGTTGTGAAGCAGCGGGCATTCGCCAGCCGCAAATTAAATACAGCTAACACGTTTTTTTCATTGTTCTCCGGCTGGCAAAACCAATCGAGGCGTAAACAGTGACGGGATTTACTTTTCCGGACATCGCGAGGGGCAAAAAAAAAAAAAAAAAGAGAGCTGCCGTTCCCATGAAATGCACCGTTTGTTTTCCATTTTTCTGTTTTTTGTTTTGCCAAGCGCCTCCTGACCAGCGTAAAACATTATTGGATGAAAGAAAAAGACATTTGAAGTACTAAACAGCAGTAGGTGAGACTAAAACTTGACAAAAATGAAGGCACGGCACGCAATATTTTGCAAAGGAGTCACTATAACACAATTTAGTAATATGTTATTTCATGTTCCAATTAGTTAGCTCTTAAATTGAAAAGAATATGTATTAAAGAGCATTAGGTTGGATTAAAACTTGACAAAAATAAAGGCACACAACGTTTTGCAAAGAATTTACTATAACACAATGTCGCTTCAAGTTCCAATCCATTTGCACTTAATTTGAAAAGAAAATGTACTCTTCCTGTCACAGCAGTACAGTATTAGGTGAGATTCAAAACTTGAAAGAATAAAGGCACACAATGTTTTGCAAAGAATTTACTATAACATAATGTCGCTTCAAGTTCCAATCCATTTGCTCTTAGTTTGAAAAGAAAATGTACTCTCCCTGTCACAGCAGTACAGTATTAGGTGAGATGAAAACTTGACGGAGGAATGGCACGCAATGTTTTGCAAGGGATTCACTCAACACAATTCATCATTCAATAAGTTGCTTCAAGTTCCAATTAATTTGCTCTTAATTTGAAAAGAAGAACGTCTTGCACTTCTTGAAGTTCCTTCACATACCCCTATGTGAAGTTTTACAAATTAGGGGAAAAAAATACTCTATTTTTACAAGGTCGATCTTGGGGAACGGATTACATTTACAACTCAAGGCAGCAATGTAGTCGAAACGCATGGCAGTTGTTGCTTTTTTTTTTTTTCTCTGCCCGTGAGGAAATTATTCACCAGCAGTCATTCTTGTGACCCTTCCTTTGCACTTGTTTAGTTAAAGCAACCCCTGCGGTTGTGAATCACGCTTTTGGAATGCCTCCTGTTCTATCGGAAGTCGCTGGAAAAATAATGCTCGGCGCGCTGTTTCCTCTTCGCTTTTTTGAAGAGGAAAGCACCCAAGGAAAGTTTCTCAAATTCACCTTTGACGCCTTGGAAGCTTTTGCGTTCGTCTCGTCGTCCCCGAGTTTTAGCGCCCGCCAAGAAAGACAAACCCGGATCGGTGGGACCAAAATCAACAAACTGAGTTAAATACGCCGAGGGGGGGGGCGCTGTTCATCGTGACCTTGGGAATAATCCCGGGAAATTGATTAGTCAAAAAAAACAGCGGCATTGTGGGTAAAAGCTTTTTGGAGGCGGTTTATCTAAGATAATAATATGCTAATCAGATCAATATGGACGCCCGGCTATGAAACGAGAAACCCGGGGAGGCCCCGCCACGGGCGTGACGGCGCAGAACAGATCCTAGTCTTTTTCAAACACACAAATGAAGGCGAGTTTGGACGCGTTTAAGCCCGTGGACGGAGAATTTGTCACGTTTATTTTTTAACTACCGAAAAGAGCTCACAAAGATGGCTGTTATCGGGGAAATACCCAGTGCTAGTTTTTTGGCTCAGATGATTTGCAAAGCTAACATGTTCGAGCAATCGGATTCTCATACTGTATATTTTTCGAACGTGCGGTACGGCAGTTTGAATATTTCTCCTCGGTGCCGTTAGCCTCGGTTAGCTTCACGTTAATTCACAGTCGAATTTAGGCTAACGCTTTTGAATTCCGCTTATTGACTGATTGAACATGTCTTTCAAACAAGGCATCTTGGGAAATGTCATTTTTGTATGATGGGTTCCTTCATGTTCCAAGTGATTTGCTTTCGATTTGAAAAGAAAATGTACTGATCCTGTCACAGCATTAGGTTTGTTGCTCCATGTTTCTGTTAAATAACCGAAAAAGAAACATAACTCGTGCCGGATTTTGTCCAATTCTTTGATTTTTACAGCAAAGCTAGTTCACATCAATGTGAAACCGTTGAAAAAATACACCGGGGAGCTGAAATTTCACACAACATGTCAAAGTTCAACACGGCACGATCACTCAGTTATCACATGACCAAGAGTGTGCCGTCCTTTGGCTAAAATACGTCAAGAAAGAACATGGCCAAAAAAATGGTCAAAATACCACAAGTGTCCATAAATAATTTCATCTTTCATGAGAAATAGTAGTAGCTTATCTCCTATTACTGGCTTGGCAAGCACGTGACAACATTTTAGATTGGAAATTAATAAAATGCTTTGCTGCTGTCGTGTAATTTACCCGCGAATTGTCGACCCGGTCTATCTATAAAACGTGGCTAGCAATCATGCTAGCATTAAGCTTCGCCTATACAAGAATTTTTTGTATTTGTACTCCCTTGTCCGCTTGCGGTCTCTATCTTCCAAACACGCATTTAACGCTCATTATTTTTTTTATAGGGGCGCTTTCGCTTTACTATGCCAAAAAAATGCCAGCCCGTCTCTCTCTCTGCGCCTCAAAAATAGCCAGCCCCACATATCAATTGCCAGTGTGTATTTTTAAAAGTATAATATCATCCGCAGGGCAAATTACGGCAAAAGCATTGAGACTCCAAAACCGCCTTTCGAATGTTACTTCTACAAATAGATTAAGAGTACGAGCGGTTTATGGAGGCGCGCCACGTCGGGTAATTTATCAAACGCTTCCCCGCGTAGTAGATAATTTCAGACGTACGCCACGGATCGTGACTTTATACCTGCCTATTTATTGTGCGCTATGTCTAGCGGTCATTTATTTTTGATTTTGTTGTGTTTTTCTTGGCTGCGCTGCTTCCAGAACGCTATGCGGGGGGTTCGTTTTTTTTTTGTTTGTCCAATCGGATTTTTGCTTCTGTGTTGCCATGCCAAGTGACAGAATCACTACTGCAGGGAAAATTGAATTTGACCTATTTTCGCTATGGGACTATTTCCTTAAAAGTGCGGTTCTCGAATGGGGGCACGGCTATTCCGGGGGGGGGGTTAGGGTTAGGGTTAGGGTTAGACTTGAGGGCTCGGTGAGATTTTAATAGGGTTAACTGCAAGGATCAGCAAATCTTGTTCAATGTTCTTTTCATGCTGTGAAAGTTACATATTTCTTTTCAAATTAAGAGAAAAATGATTGGAACATGAATCAATACATTGCTAAATTGTGTTATTGTGACTAGCAAAATGTATGCTTTTTTATGAGCTTCTAGCAAAATTAATCAATGCTGTGAGTGGAGCTTAACACGTTCTTTTCATATTAAGAGCAAAATAATTGGAACATGAAGCAACACATTGCTAAACTGTGTTATTGTGACTATCAAAATGTTGTATGCTTTTTTTATGAGCTTCTAGCAAAATTAATCAATGCTGTGAGTGGAGCTCAACACGTTCTTTTCATATTAAGAGCAAAATAATTGGAACATGAAGCAACACATTGCTAAACTGTGTTATTGTGACTATCAAAATGTTGTATGCTTTTTTTATGAGCTTCTAGCAAAATTAATCAATGCTGTGAGTGGAGCTCAACACGTTCTTTTCATATTAAGAGCAAAATAATTGGAACATGAAGCAACACATTGCTAAATCGTGTTATTGTGAGTAGCAAAATGTTGAATGCTTTTTTTTATGAGCTTCTCGCAAAATTAATCAATTTGATGCCGTGAGTGGAGCATAACACGTTCTTTTCATATTAAGAGCAAAATAATTGGAACATGAAGCAACACATTGCTAAACTGTGTTATTGTGACTAGCCAAATGTTGTATGCTTTTTTTATGAGCTTCTAGCAAAAGTAATCAATTTAATGCCGTGAGTGGAGCTTAACACGTTCTTTTCATATTAAGAGCAAAATAATTGGAACATGAAGCAACCTATTGCTAAATTGTGTTATAGCGATTTTTTAGCGAAATTTTGATTGTTTTTATTTTTTGGGGGGGGTTATAATCAAATTGAATCGTCTACTTAAAAATGTCAAAGAATGAGAGCGCCTCGGTTAAATCTCAGCTCATCAAGACCGAGGAGGAAGTTCCCCAATTACGCCAGCGTTCGCCACTTGGATTGGATTACGAGCGATTAGGCCTAATGTCTTCTTGGCTCTGCTCGTAGGACGTGATCTCAGGACGGCAAGAAAAGGCATGCTTCTTCATTTAAAAAAAAAAAAAAAAAAAAAAAAAACCTCCAGTACTTCTTAGTCGAACACATATTGGAGAAGTTAAGCTGCGGGGTTGTTGACGCAAGTGTGAAGCGATGACAAGTCACTTCAACATAGTTCGTTGGCAACCTACATATCACAGGATGCAGCAAAGCACTAATTTTGTCTAAAGTAAATTTTGGTCTCCTTTTTTCTTTTACAATTGCCTGAATTTGGAGTCAAAGTACTTCTTTTGTCTAAATGAAGTGCTTCATTTTATATCAACATAGTTCCTTGGCACCAACATGTCACATGATGCAGTAAAGCACTACTTTTGTCTAAATAAAACTATTTACATCTTTACAACTCCTTGGGATCAAAATTCCCGAGATTGGTCTCAGAGCATTTATTTTTCTCGACAAAGCACTAAATTTCCCTCCAAAACATTTCCTTGGCACCATCTTGTCACATGATGCAGCAAAGCACTAGTTTTGTCTAAATTCAACCTCACCTTTTTACAATTGCTTGACATCAACATTTATAAATTATAGTTAATACAAGTTAAATGTATGTTATATAGGTAGGTATGTAGTCGCGCGGAGCCAGAATTATTGCTTTCCTCTCGTGTTGTGTGGGCTCAGGAAGGCCCGCGCAAAAAAAAAAAAAAGGGGGGGGGGCAGCGCCCATTCAGGATGAGACAGGTGGGATGCGGTCACAATTCAATAATTCAATGTGGGCCATATGAGATCAAGCTCCAAGGATGAGTTCAGCCGTTGTTTCGTTCCCGGCATCCCCAACCTTGCTCACCGCTCAAAAATGACAACAAAAAGTTCGCATCGTGATGTCACTGCTGGCGCTGCCTTCATCCAAATTCCACGTTCATTTATTTATGGAATCAGCAGCGGGTGTATTATATGTACACACTGCATTTTTCGCACTATAAGGCGCACCGGATTATAAGGCGCACCTTCAATCAATGACACATTTTCAAACCTTTTCCTCACATAAGGCGCACCGGATCATAAGGCGCACCCTCAATCAATGACATATTTTCAGACTTTTTCCATATATAAGGCGCACCGGATTATAAGGCGCACCCTCAATCAATGACATATTTCAAAACTTTTCCCATATATAAGGCGCACCGGATTATAAGGCACACCCTCAATTAATGACATATTTGAAAACTTTTTCCATATATAAGGCGCACCGGATTATAAGGCGCACCCTCGAATAATGACATATTTCAAAACCTTTTCCATATATAAGGCGCACCAAATTATAAGGCGCACCCTCGATTAATGACATATTTCAAAACCTTTTCCATATATAAGGCGCACCAAATTATAAGGCGCACCCTCGATTAATGACATATTTCAAAACTTTTTCCATATATAAGGCGCACTGGATTATAAGGCGCACCCTCAATTCATGACATATTTGAAAACTTTTTCAATCACAATATAGCAATACTCAAAGTAATAACAATAATAACTCAAATAATAACTCAAAACTCTCAATAGCATAATAACTCAGTCAATATGAGCAACCTTGTTCAACTGTAAACACACAAAAGAAACAAGTAAAGTTTACTTACTTCTACAAAGCCCAATCTCAATATTGATCCATATATAAGGCGCACCTGATTATAAGGCGCACCATCAGCTTTTTCAAAAAATTAAGGCTTTTAGGCGCGCCTTATAGTGTGGAAAAAATAAATAAATATATATATATATATATATATATATATATATATATATATATATATATATATATATATATATATATATATATATATATATAATAAGGGATTGTTGCATGTCTAGATTCCTTAAGACGTAAAAGTGCATTTTTGGCACTGAATGAGTTAATTACCTAATTTAGCATCTCCAAGAAAAAGGTTTGTAAAAGCCAAACCTCCATGCGAGTCCTTCTTCCTCCTTCCTGCGATAAAAGGAAGCAGCGTTTTCCTTTATCTCCTTCATAGCGTACGTCTCCATATAGCTTTAATTATAGATGACGCGGCGTGGCCGGGCGCGATCCCGTTCCGTGTGGTCTCCTTAGTGTGTGTGCATGCAGTACGCGCGCGTGTATTTTATGGTTCACTGCCAGAGTTTATTGTATAATAAGTAGATTACAGCCATTGCGGTGTGGAGAAATGACAATACGGGCGCGGTGGAAAACGTATTTCACGGCTGTATTGAGTTTTGAAACCGCTCGCTGCGTTGGAGATGAAGACGGAGATTTTTTATCGCAACTTTATTTTGGTGAATCTATAGCAGCTGTATTGGGATATCTTCATTCTCAAACATAGTTTTGATTTTTTTTTTTTTTTTTTATCTTACTACAGCAACCGCACTGATGCGGTTTTATGTGATGCTAATTAAATGTTGTTATGATTGAGTTACAACAGTGTTTTTCTGTAATATATAACAAAATATAACAATAACCTCTGGTAGGCTTTCAGTCAGGTGTGTTACTATTGTGTCAGTGCATTATTCTGTTGTTAAAACCTGTAATTTCTATTCCGGTGCAACCAATACATTTTCTGTTAATAACAGACTTTCTATCAATTTTTTGTTGATACAGCTTTATTAAATATACTCTTATAATGAAAATGCTTGTTCGGTAGAACAATTACTCTAAACTATAGGCTATAGGCTATATAGGCTATACTATTGAACTATAGGCCGCATATAAACCCGAGGCTTTTACTTGCCACCAGGGGGCAATATCCACCAATAACCTCTGGTAGGCTTTCAATCAGGTGTGTTACTAATTTGTCAGTGCCATATTTTGATGTTAAAACCTGTCATTTCTATTCTGGTGCAACCAATACATGAAAAAAGAAAGATTTTCTGTTAATTTTTTGTTGATACAGCTTCCTTAAATATTATACTCTTCTAATAAAAATGCTTGTTCTGCAGAACTCTAACTTTTGAACTATAGGCCGCATATAAACCCGAGGCTTTTACTTGCCACCAGGGGGCAATATCCACCAATAACCTCTGGTAGGCTTTCAATCAGGTGTGTTACTATTGTGTCTGTGCAGTATTCTGATTTTAAAACCTGTAACTTCTGTGCCGGTGCAGCCTGTACATTAAAAAAAAAAGATTTTCTGTTAAATTTTTGTTGATACAGCTTACAGTCTAAAAGTTAGGGCAAATCTTTCATTGGCAGCCCATTAAAATTTTTTTGACGTCTATAGCTGTCAACGGCAGTGAATGGGTTACAGAATAAAGCCATATTTTGCCCACCCCTGGTATAAAGACTGCCCTGTACATGATTACCACATGCCCCTCAGCCCCCCCACATGTCGTCATCATGTCGCCGAGTTCACGGCTGCTATCGGCGCTCCGGCGCGCATGAATCATGGAAAATTGCGGCAATTATCTTCGGACCGGATCCTCTTCATGTTTATAACCTTTAAACCCGCGTTGTTGTTCCTCGCGCTCATTTCCACCAGAGGAAATATCAATATGGCTTGAATCAGGCCCGGGAATACATTATTCTTAATGGCTTGCAGAAAGCCGCCATGCCAGCTGTACGCAGTACTGTAAAGACTTAAAAGTGACGTGATTTTTTTTATTTCCGACTAATATCCTTTCTTCATCTATGCGGGCCTGCGGCATAAAGTGACAGGCCGGACAATTAAGATGACGGAGGGCGCACTTAATCTGCGTACCCAACATGTATTCAGTAAAGATGAGAATTTTAACATCAGAATATTGCACTGACACAATAGTAACACACCTGATTGAAATCTTTTTGAAATTACACAAAAAAATCATGGAATTAGCACTCGATACTTCTATAAAATCAAACGAGGAAGAAATTCACAAAAACTGGTTAGAAACTGCACCCTGTTTCTTTCATGATTTTTGTGAAATGTATAGCCCAAAATCGGGCCGAATTCGTCACAAGAAAAGGGTTAGTACCTTTTTATAAACATCGCAATTTTACGATTGGTCTCGTTTTCAAATCAGCAATTCCTAGAATGAATGCGATTCATTCTTATGCTAACCTTGGCGGCGTATTGCTGAATTATATTCCAGATCATCTCCTACGGTGCTGCCCCTGGTGAGTAGGATTTCCCATTTTGCATGTCCGCCGCCAGAAAGTTGACGTTAACCAACGGACGAGAGACCGCCGCGACGTTCGCAGATAGTGGGTGTTCTTCCCAATTTATTGCTATCTTCCACAATAAGCGGAGCTCCCATAACACTTCGCTTTCCAACCCTAGCCGCTTCCTACCCAGGGGAATTTTTTCTTAACCCTTGCCAACAGATGCGAATATACATTGACGAATGTACTTTCCGCCTCATTTTAAAGCTCCGTGATCGCGTCCAGGCCGCGTCGGTTCCCCCCGTCCTCCCCGGGCCGCTTTGTCCTTCCGAGGCCTCGCGCGGGGCTGTTAATGCAATCAGGCCCGCGCTCGCTCAGACATAAAATATAATCCACGGGCAGAGCGTAAAGAGTTATTGGAACGGGATGAACGCTTTCTCTCGGTTCCGTTTCGCTTCGATTTATTGGCCCGTCCGACCTCCCGATAGCTCGCTTTGTTTGCCGTCCAAGCTGACGTCGCCTTCCGACGTCATACTTGTCGCTTAACGGCGGGCCGACGAGATTTAAAGTGGGCCCCTAACGTCGTGACAGGTGGATCCAAACACGGAGAGCAGATGCGGGTATATATACAGTATATATATATATATATATATATATATATATATATATATATATATATATATATATATATATATATATACTGTATTTTCCGCACTATTAGGCGCACCTAAAAGCATTAATTTTTTTGAAAAAGCTGATGGTGCGCCTTATAATCAGGTGCGCCTTATATATATATATATATATATATATATATATATATATATATATATATATATATATATATATATATATATACACACACACTGTATTTTCCGCACTATTAGGCGCACCTAAAAGCATTAATTTTTTTGAAAAAACTGATGATGCGCCTTATAATCAGGTGCGCCTTATACATATACATACATATATATATATATATATATATATATATATATATATATATATATATATATATTTCTTTTTTTTTTTAAGTTGGCCTTCTTAGCATGCATGTGTACACTAAATAAACGGGTGAACTTACCTTAGTTAATAAATTAAAGAGCAAAATTTCACTCTGGTCTACCACCTCAATAGGTATGTGAAAATTCACTTCCCGGAAAAGTAATTTAAACGGATATTATTACAAATTCTCGCAATGTTTTCTTCAGCAGCCCTGCTTCGTCTCAGTGAGGCGTTCAGGTTCAATTTTTGCTATCTGGCTTTCATTACTTTGCCTTGTGTCACTCCTCGTAGTGACTGCTTCCATTTGTTTCGTCATCCTTCAAGCAGAGTCCCCGCTTTTTCTTTTTTTTTTTTTTGAACCCCGATGTGAGTGTTTTATTAATGTTTGCCTGACCACACACGCACGCACACGCTCCTCCGGCTCGGATGTAATTACCTCATGCTAACGCATGCTAATGCTGTCCAGAAATCATGTCATGCGGGCACCCTCAGTGATTCACTCCTTAGATCCTCCACACTTGACTTTTATTGGCCAGGACCACACCTGTACCCTTTTGGTCCTGGAAATAGAACAAAGCAATAATTAGTCCCATTGGGTACATTAGCGACGCTTCGAGACGGAGGGACTTTTTACTTCATGGGATTACACACATTAAAATACACATATTTCCACAAAAAAATGTCCCCGTAAAGACAGTAAAAGTCATTGGTAAGTCACTTCAATTCAAGAGTCCTCGAGAAATTTAAAAACAACTGCTTAACTGTTAAACCGGTGAGGCGTTCACTGACCGCTCACAATGTGGGAAATGAGCTTTATTGGCGACGGCTTGATTGATCGGCTCCAAATGATGGCTAGTCAATCACACGCTTGACGCTTGTCAGGTCCAAACGCCGACCGGCGGACGTGGAAAATCGACCGCGAAAAGACGAGTATTTCCGCTGATGGATTTTCCATTTCAATCCTTATTTTATTAAAAATACATGGTACCCTTCGTAACAAAAACAAAAGAAAAACTGCAATAAAACTATTAACCGCTGTTACCTACTTTTTACAGTGTTCATTCAGGTTTACGGGTTAGTCTAAAACTGAAAAAAAGAATCTGAGCCTTAAAAAAACAGCTAATCCACATTAAAAAAGTATCTTTTGGAACAAAAAAGCAATATCACAAAAGCAAATATATGAACGCAAAAAAATATGAAAAATTGAGAAGCATGAGATTTATTTGTTTTGCTATCGTATATACGATAACCTTGAAAATACCAGAATTTGACCCTAAAATTACGGCAGCGTCCTATATTCCGGTTAGTCCCATGCATGTTTATGATGTTCAGTGAATAAACACTACCACAGAAACAGAAGAACTTCCTCCTCAAGTCAAGGTATCACTGCATGTCTGTAGGAAATCCACCTACACATGCAGACACATAGATAAACATATCTACTAGGTTCCGCTCGTGTTTCTCCTCCCCGGCTGCACCTTTGGAACCTTCATGTAACCTAGGGACCTCTGAAAGAAATAACAAAAGAGGCTTTGTAGAGACTGTTTCAAAATGCAGCAGAATTATATTTGTGCAGTCCTCCTCCGTTCTCTTCATGCATGAGTAGAAATGAATGCCTTTTCTCCTTTGTTTATAGTTCTTCCAAATGTCTATTAGTTGAACCCGACTGCCACTTCCTGGTCAAAATTGGACTCATTAAATCTTTTAGCTGGCCAATACACAACATTTTGTAACGTATGTGCAATGTCAGTCAACATTTTCCCAGTTCTCAAAAGTCCCAGCAATTTGTATGGGAATTCAAAGCGTGCAAAACTGAACAAAAGGCTCCTAATCGAGTCGCAACCGCATCCGCTAACAACCACGGCAAACAGATCCGTATCATCGTCATCAAAAGAAAAAAAGAACAATAAAGACTTGAATAAGCTTTGTACTGATGGATTATGGGTAATTTAAGCTCTCGTTTGACAAAACCTCACACGTCCCGAAAAGAGGAAAGGCGCGTCATTCTCCAGTGTTTCCAAAACAGACAAAAAGCGTATTGCGCTAACAAATTCTTCAACGGAGATTTCCTCGCCGATGTTTGACACTTAACGCGATAATTAAAAAGAGCTCGGCGGGGGCCCGACCTCCCCCGCTCCCTTTTGACCTTCGCCGGATTCACTAGTGACGTAATCGCCGTCGGCTCCTCCGACGCGGTTTGGCCGGGAAATGATTGACTTCCTCTGCAAAAAAAAAAAAAAAAGTCCCTCGAACAAGTCAAATTATGTGTGTGTGAATGAGCGAAGTGTGTGTGGAATCTGAGGTTTGGGCGGACGGAGGCCAGCGCGTGGTTCAAGTCCCGCGACGCCCTTTCGGGACCAAAATATGACGTCGATTCGCTCCGGGTCATTTTTAACGACGCTTACTTGGAAAGTGATCAGAAACGCTGGTGCGTTTTTAAAGTATTTTAGTGGAAATGTGTTTTGTGTATGATTGTTTGTTTTGATTGGTTTTTGTTCTGAAAAAGTCCCAGTTTTTGTACAAAGAAAAAAAACCAAATTTTCCTGGATCATTTGTAAACAATTAGGATTTTAAAGCAAATTTGAAAAATTTGAAATTTTTTTCCAGTTTTTGTACGAAAAAAAAAAGAAATCGGAATTTTCCGGGATTTAGTCATATTTGTGAAACACTTGTGGGTTTAAAGTGTTGAATAGGAAACTTGTTTTTGTTTGTCATATTTTCATATCGCGCTTTTTTTGCTCTTACATTTTTCCAGTTTTTGTATGGGGAAAAAAAAAATCGGGATTTCCCAGGATCGATAAGCATTTGTCAAACGTGTTTACGATTTCAAAGCAATGCAGTTGAAAATTAGTGTTTGTGTCATATTTACGTAAAAATAGTTTTTGGAATTTTTTTTTTTTTTAATCATTTTTCAAATGTTTTTGGTCTAAAACTTTTGTAATTTTCATCCAAAAAAACCCCCAAAATTATGGTATTTCAGTCAAACTTGTTAAACACTTTTGGGTTTTTAAAGTGTGAAAGAGCAAACTTGTTTTTTTTGTATGTCATATTTTCATATCAATTTTAGGGGGCATTTTTTGGCCTGCTATTTTTCCAGTTTTTGTGCAAAAAACAAAACAAAACTGAATTTCCCAGGATTAATACGCATTTAGTAAAAACTTTTAGGACGTCAAAGCATTAGCGTGATAATTTGGTGCGTGTCTCATTTTTTCATAAGAATCATTTTGGGGATTATTTTTAGGGTTTAAAATTTTCCCAGTTTTTGCACAAAGAAAATGGAATTTTCCAGGATTGTGACGCATTTGTTTTCAAAGCATTAAAGGGGGAAACTTGGTACGTCATTCATATTTTCATATGATTCTTTTTTTGATTATATTTTGTTTTCTCACAAGGGAAAAAAATGATATCAGAAGGCAAGAAACTAGAAAGCTAGAAAATAGCATTCATAATCTACTTCATTATTTGTGTTTGTGACGGTTGTTGTACTTAAAGCTATTTTTTCACTAATGTATTTTTGTGAATATTTTTGGGTGTCTGCAATAGATTTATTCGATTTTCAAATTTTTTTTTTCAACAATTGTGGCATTTTCTGTTTTCAGACAGAACCAAAAAAATGCCCAAAATATCTAAATATATCCCGAAAGAGAACCATACGTCCATGACGGTAATATTTCTAAAATGTTGTTGTTGTAACCCAATGTAATAAGCAATAATATATCGAAACGGGCCTGCTCCATAAATCCGAGACTATTCCAGCGGGGATCTCTTGGCGCTACAAATAACACGGCCGAGAAGCCGGCGTCCCACCGCGCCAACGATGAAGTACGGTGCGACCAAACGCGGATTCCAAAATGGAGCCCGGGTATGCTTCTTGGCGTTAGGCCGGTCTGGAGGATGGAAGTCAAAACACGGTGGCGCCGCGCATTCATAAAACAACGCCGGCAGAAGGTCTGCCTTCAAAATGGCTCTTCCAGACATGGGGCGCAAAGTCTTTGGGTCACAGGGAGACTGAGCTTGACCTTAAAGGTGAAAAATTTTATAGCGGCCCCCCCATTCGCCGACGGGATCTGACACAGTGTCGCCCGGTCGGGGCAACGATTGTGTCCACAGAGAGGTCAAAAAAAGAGTAGTTTTCCACTTTTTGTTTTTTTTTTTTGGCACGAGGGACTAGGGAAACACTAGGGAGCTGAAATTTCACCCAGATAGCAACAACATGTCATAGTTCTGCCATTTGGAGGAAAATGAGTCAAAAATGTCAAAAATACTGCACAAGGGTTCAACTTTGTACTACATTTGGTGTGAGGATTTTATTCAACAATTCTTAAAAATAGATTGCGAAACATCATAGGAAGACACCAGGGAGCTGAAATTTCACCCTGATAGCGAGGACATGTCAAAGTTCAACATGGCAAGACCGCTTAGTTATCACACGAGCGGGAGTGTGTGGTATCTTGGCTAAAATACCGCCAGAATGATTTGGAGGAAAATGAGTCAAAATTATCAAAAATACTGCATAAGGGTTCAACTTTGTCCTACATTTTATTCAACAATTCTAGGAAATAGATTGCGAAACATCATCTCTTTTTGTTCTGGTTCTTCTGCCAAAGAATGACGTCATTAGTGACAATGCATGTCGGTTTTTCAACCTAAGGCGCGGGGGTCATTTGTGGCCCACTTTTTAGTGGCCTGCAGCAAATATTACAATTAGAATTTGACCGACCCGCAATGCTAGTGAAAAGTGGATAAACGTTCTATGGTAGACATTGTTAGAACTGTGTAAAATTCCCCGAATCACCTTTAATAGAAAGCTTATACTTGTTTTTTTTATTTATTTTATTTCAGAGACAATTTTGTGTTTGTTTGCTTGCTTGATTGATTGATTTTGTAAAATATTTAATTAAAGTAACACAACAAATAGCGTTACCCAATTTAACAAAAGCTTGCTTTATGTTCCAATTCATTTGCTCCTAATTTGAAAAGACAAAGTATTCTTGTGGCCTACCGTTAAAAAAAAAATAGTGCAGAAACACGGTTAAATTCTCGCATGCATTCACGCATCCCCAATTGAGAACTGCCGCAATAGTTCACCCTCATTCTTATTCCCAACACATCTTATGAAGAAATACTTTTTAAATTAACGGGGGCAGTCAACAAAAACTAATAACAAAAATTAATACAGTGGTGCTTTGGAATATGTGTGACTTGAATTTCAAGTATTTTTTTTTCCTACACAGCTTAAAGGTTTTAGAGACCTTGGATTGATTTTTTTTTTTTTTTTTTGTCATGTCATTGCAGTTTTTCAATGTTATGCACTAGTCTGAAATCTCCTGTTTTGAGCGCAACAGGCTGCACACTTTTGACTTCTACAATAACACGTTATAAATGTGAACTACTTCCTTTGAAAAAAAACATGGGCGACCTAACCGTTGAGCTTTTAAAAGCACATATATAACAAAGCCGATTATGTCTAATAATGCCGTTTTGTTTGGTGAAAATTGATTTGGAAAAAAAGGGTGTCTCGAAAGGCGTCATTTCAAATGAGGATCTCCTCACGCTGTCGGCATGACAGTAACCTAGCAACCGATCTTACCAAACAGACCTTAAAATCTGTAATGGTAAGGAGAGACATTTAATTTGGAATAAATAAAATGGAATTCCAGCAGGCGTAATCGAAAAAGTTTTACAAAAAAGTCTGCATTAAAGCAGTGATTATCAAATGGGCGTAGGCGGAGACATGAGATTTTAAAGTGGCATCTTCAAAGCTGCAAGTTAATCATTTGTAATGCCGTGACAGGAGCGCTGCATTTTCCTTTTCAAATTAAGAGCGAATAAATAGGAACATGACACCTTTGAAAAACATTGCTGCATATGCTTTTAATTATTATGGAGTACTTAGTGAGACGATATGAAAGTGGGAAAGATTGTTAGCTAGCTAGCCAGATCGTTAGCTTGTCTGTTTAGCTAATTAGCGACCTAGCTAGCGTGCTATTTTTTTAAGCTAGCTAGCTAACAAGCATCTATCTCTATCTATCATCTATCAGTCCTTCCATCCATCTTATCTGTCTGTTTACTAACTACTACTTAGCTTGCTAGCTAGCTACCTAACTGGCTAAGAATGTAGTTAGCTTGGTAGCTAACGAGATAAGTACTGGTCAGGTGCAGAAGAGGGAAAGAACAAGTTTCCTGTTTAAAAAAAAAAAAAAAAATTCTGTTACCCCAACTGAAATCTTAGCTTGTTAGCTAATCTTAGCTTGTTAGCTAAAATGTGAACTTAGTCAGCATTTACTGTTTAAAAATGTACACGTTTCTGTCACACAACAGCAAAAATAAACAAAAAAATGACGTCATAGGCTTTTTTATTGAATTTTTTTGATCACTGAGAGTGTTAGGGCAATTCCTTAACACTGTTATTGTTTAGCTGCCAGTGGTCAACTATAAATAAAAAACTGATCATCACGGACTTTCACGAGTTACAGGCCAATATTTTTTCTTCTTATCTGACTTCTACTTCACCCTTGTTGACTTTTTTAAACATCCAACAATTATTCCGTCTTTGTTGTGATGAGCCGGGACGCCGCCCTCCCCCCCTCCCTTCAGCTTCCACGCCGCGTTCCAAGTGTTTTGGGGGGGGGGGGGGCATGCAATCCAATCTTTTCTTATCCCTTCTGATTTTGGAGTCTCCACAAGAGCCACAAATCACGGAGCCGTTCCTCGGCCCGGGACCACCCGTCCTCAGCGTGTCTCGCACTTGAAAGCAGGCGTGTTTTATCAGAGATAAAACTTCGGTCGACCTCCTAATAACGCCAAGCGAAGTGTTTTTCTTGTATCCTGAACTCCCTATTAGGTCCGAAAAACAGCAGGATCCAAAGGCGGGTGTAAATCATCCCGACGGGCCGTCCCGAAATTGAAATTGCTGCGTTCTTCTTTGAACTTCTAGCTGTTGAGATTTGTCATTCGCTAGACTTAAACCTATTAAACGCAGCAAGAATCAATAAAGCAAATACACATCGTCTATATCGTAGGTGTGGAACTCCAGTCCTCGAGGGCCGGCATCCTGCATGTTTTCCGGTTTTCTTTCCCCAACACACCTGATTCAAATAATTAGCTCATTAGCAAGCTCTGCGGGAGCTTCGAAATGATCCCAATCATTTGAATCAGGTGTTTTTGAGGGAAAAGGTTTGAAAACATGTAGGATACCGGCCCTCCAGGACTGGAGTTCCACACCTGTGGTCTGTATTGTAAAGTTTAAACGTATAACATTTCTACGTTTATAATAATTAATTACTTGTGTTCTTCGTACATTTAGTAAATAAACTACGAGTAGGTTTAGTACCTGAAATGATTGACTAAATACGTACCAGGTAACTACCATAGGAATCAATTACTTTACTACCTAATTCATTAAATTAATCAGTTACTTTATACATTGACTTTTGGTGCTAAAATACTTAAAGGTAGGCACGTTACTACCCGAATTGATTACTTTATTAATGAAAAAATGACTTTTATTATAAGAAAAAGGGAAAAAAAAGCCTTAATATAAATGGTCGTTTTTTTTGTTTTTCGAAAAAAGTCATTCTCTGCGGGGGGAAAAAAGGGTTCTTATACATTGTCATTTTTTGGAGAAAAAAAGCCTTAGTAGTCTTGGTCGTTTTTCACAAAAAAAAAACGTACTATATAATGTACGTGGTCATCTTACGAGAAAAAAAAAGCCTTACTATAGATGGTTGTGTTGCAGGGTAAGAAAAACCCTACTATTCACGGTTGTTTTTTGGGGATTAAAAAAAAAAAAGCCTTACTCTATATGGTCTTTTTTTTTTTGACAATACAAGGTTGTTTTTGTGGAGAAAAAAAAAAGCCTTTGTCTGTCGTTGTTTTGCAAAAAAAATGTGGAATGTGGAAATGCGGGCCGCAAAAACGCGGCCGACGGGCCGCAAATGGCCCCCGGGCCCAAGTTTGGGCACCAATGTGCCAATTCCTCAACTGTCTTCAACACGTGTCGTTTTTAGGACGCGGGGGACCGGCGGTTCTCGGTGGACGGCGGCCAAATGGAATGGAAACGACCTCGACGGGCGAGAGAAGAAAGCACGCAAACAATCATACGGTAAAGAAGAAAAACAAGCAAAGACTCGATTTAGTCTGAGTTGAGCGATGGAGTACGTACGCAGCATTTTTATAACACAACAGAGGGATTGAAATATTTACGTTGGCCAACCCAAAGACAACACTTGATCTCCAAGAAGCTAGCAAAGGCCTCATGCCTGCGCGCTTTATAAACCGCCCCTCCTTGAATATTTGCTTTTCCCGTTATGTCCAACTAAAAATGTTTATTATTTCCTATATCGATGGTTGAAACTGCTTTAAAGGAATATAAATATTTTTTAGGGGTGGGCATCAATTATTGGCATTTATTTTGCTATGTCGCACAGGGCTCGGGCCATATTTTTAGCGAATAGCAGGGGTTTACTGAACTTAAACATTAACAAATGCTATTTTTTTTTCTTTTAGTCAATGGCAAAAAAAAAGAAACTATTTTTGTCGTTAGAATGAATGTTGGGAAATAAATGAGCCAACTGATGGATACATTTACTTTTTAAAGCAGTAAATGATGACCTAAGTTGAAATTTTAGCTAGCTAGCTAACTAACTACTCTGCAGCTAGCTAAGATTTCAATTTGGATCACAGCATTTACGTTTTTTTTTCTAGAGGAAAGTCTTATTTTTTTACGGTTAGGGGTAGTTTTTCCCACTTCTTCTTAGTGAGCTAGCTAGCTAGGTAGAAAGGTAGCTAGCTAGCTAACTAACTACTCTGCAACTAGCTAAGATTTCCACAGTTTTTTTAGTTAGTTTTTTTTTTCCCCCCACTTCTTCTCTTCTTCTTAGCGAGCTAGCTACCTAGGTAGGAAGGTAGCTAGCTAGCTAACTAACTACTCTGCAACTAGCTAAGATTTCCACAGTTTTTTTAGTTAGTTTTTTTTTTCCCCCCACTTCTTCTCTTCTTCTTAGCGAGCTAGCTAGCTAGATAGGAAGGTAGCTAGCTAGCTAACTAACTACTCTGCAGCTAGCTAAGATTTCCACAGTTTTTTTAGTTAGTTTTTTTTTTCCCCCACTTCTTCTCTTCTTCTTAGCGAGCTAGCTAGCTAGGTAGGAAGGTAGCTTGCTAGCTAGCTAAGTAGTAGTTTCCGAGATAGCTAGATAGCTCGATCGATCCAAAAGGGGCAAAATAGGTACGTGAGCGGTATTTTTTTTTTCTTTTACCTGTTGCAAAGTATGTGTGCGCGTATACGCGTCGTCACGGCTGTTAACTTCCTTCCACGTCTATGACAGTTAAGAAAACGGGACTTTCCTTTACACGCTGGTTACAGATGTAAAGCATGTCCAATGTTTCCTCACGTCGTCCCTCATCCACTGATGGGTTTGATACAAGCTCGGTTTTCTTGTCGCCTGCGTTTATTTGGCGAGGAAACGCGGTACTCGCGCCAAGAGAATCACGTCTGACAATTTGGCTGGGGGAACGTGACATGTCTCCACCCTGACCTTCCACAATGGCGTCGTTGAGAGAATTTTTTGTGAATCAGCAATAGTGTATCCTGCAATTACACTCGACGAGAGAGGGATATAAAAAAAAAAATCCTTTCAGCGCTTGTGTGTGAAGGAAACTTTTTTTTTTCTCCTTCACGTGAGCCACAGGTACACGCTAGCACGACCCCCCAAATCAGATAAAACACAGGAATGGCGGGATGTCTGCTGCGTGAGCCTCGCACCGTGTAATGATCCTCATTATACATTCGCTGACAGATGAAGTGCCACGAAAAAAAAAAAAAAAAAGAAGGCCTCGGCCAGGTCGTCTAAGCTGTCAGCGTTGGCATCCCGTTCCCCCCGCGTGGTCACGACCGTTTCATTTCCTTTTCCGTGCAGGTAAATCCCCGTTCCTCCTTTCCGTCATGTTATTACAGGTCAGGTTTTTAATATTAGCTCCTCGAGATAAGACAAAGTTTGTAGCTATATGTACTTATTATGGCTTCTGTGGGGTTTTAAATGACATAGGACCCGGTGGACTGCGGGAAGAAAAACTTTATTAAAATATGTCACATATTTGTATTGGGTTTCAGTGGCCCCGTTGAGAAAAGCTGACGTTAAGGCGCTTGGGGAGGCTTCATTATGAACATTATAGGCTATATGTAACTTACTGGATACATAACTGCTTTTAGACGGCATAATACGGACTGGATTGGCGAAAATACAAATACTGTTTTTCCATATGTTTTTTTTTCTGAAAAAGTGTCTTGCTACTGAAAAACCAAAGTATGTTCTCCCAAAGTCGACACCAAGTCCCAAATTACGTAAAATTGCCGACATTGAAAATGTAGCTAGCTAGCTAACTATTTACTCGGTAGCTAGCTAAGATTTCGGTTTTGGTAGCAGCATTTCCTTGTGTTTTTTTTCCCCCTTCTTAATGTGTTCTTCGTATTAGTACTTAGCTGGTTAGAAACCAAGCTAACTAAGTACCTAGTTCTAGGATGCGGAAACTTTTTGACGCGAGGGCCGCAGAGTCTCAAATTAGTTAGATGTAATATGCCGACCTAAGTTGAAATTTTAGCTAGCTAACTAGCGACTCAGTAGCAAGCTAACATTTCAGTTTGGGTAAAAGCCCCCCTTGCTAATGTGTTCTTCGCGTAACTTAGCTAGTTAGCTACCATGCTAAACTAAGTACCCAGTTCAGGGGTGGGCAAAGTTTTTGACTCAAGGGCCACAAAGGGTTCTAAAATTCAACAAAATGGCTGGACCAGGATCAGATGGATGGAGTATTTTGATAATCCACCTCATAAGTGGTAAAAAATATGCGATATCTAGAAATCATGTGCTTTAATATCATTAGAAATTTCACGAAAGCATGCATTACAACAGCGTTATTCAAGTCCCATAGATTTAATTTATTCACTGACATTACTTTTCTAATCTTTTAAAAATAAATGAACAAAATACAGTTGTTAGCCCAATACATATTTGGGACTGTAGTACTTCTGCGCCTTCAGGGACAAGCACAGTCGAATAAAATACTACAATAATTAGATACCATAAAAATTTATGCATTATTTTTCCATCCAGTACATGCAATTACTTTCGTTTTAGGAACCACCCAGCGTCTTTTACTGTTTAAAGACATTTTCCAAACTAAATACGGCTACATCCAGTAGACATTTTGCAAGTATTGTAAATGTCACAGCTTGTGTTCGAAGCCAGCGGCTGCACATTGTTGTTGGTGACCACAAATTTCCACTGACTTCCTCTGGAGACCTAATCAAGATTTCCTGTTGCCTTTGGAATTCCGAGATAGGCCGTGTCGCCTGCGCTGATTAGCAGTGACAAAAAAAAAAAAAAATTGCTCCCTCGGCGGTGAATTTAACCTCAACGCGATAGGATTTGGCAGTCACCTCTCACTTTCTTTGCTTTTTCTCGCCCACGATCACTGTAAATCATCCGTAAATGAAATCAAAGTGTAAGCTGCTATGCATGTAGTTTTTCCCCCCTGTACATCTCTCAAAGGGAAAAACCTGACTCGTTCCATCATTATTTTCCACGTGCAAAAAAAGTGAATAGAATACTTTTGATCTAGCTTTCTTGCTAGATAACTCGAGGTATGTGTATAGATGCAGAATTTTGCATTATAAACGTTATAGTTGACACAAGGCAGGGATGGCAAATCCAAGTTCGGGTTGAGACGCAGGTGATTCTACTTAAATGGCAGGTAAACGAGCTCGCAGTGGAAGCACCTGTAGCTGAAACGACGGGTTTGTTACTTTCTGGACCTGGATTTGCCACCTTTGCGCAATGGTGAGCAATATCTACTGACCTATTAGCTAGCTCGTGTACATATCTTTAGTATATGGCTAGCTAGTCAGCTACTGTATGTATCCACAGTATACAGTTAGCTATATCTCTCTGTTTGTCTATATCTGTTTGTCTATCTATTTTATGTAGCTAGCTAGCAAGCTACCGTGCCTTTTTACGGTATACATATATCTCGTTGCTAGATACTCATACAACACTCATATAACTAGCTAGCTACTTTATGTATCCACAATATACAGTTAGCCATGTCTGTCTTTCTGTCAGTTTGTAATCTATCATATGTGGCTAGCTAGCTACTGTATGTTTTCACAGTTAACTCATCGCTAGCTCCTCTATATATCTACAGTATAATGCTAGCTAGAGTAATTGAGCTATCTATTCATCTATCTGGCGTGTATAACTAGCTAGCTATTTACTTTATTTAATCACTAGCTATTTATATCCACAGCATATAGTAGTTGCTAGCGACTATAGAGCTACAGTATAACACTAGTTAGCGCTATCTGTCTGTCTGTCCTATCTATCTATCTATCTATCTATCTATCTATCTATCTATCTATCTATCTATCTATCTATCTATCTATCTATCTATCTATCTATCTATCTATCTATCTATCTATCTATCATGCTAGCTAGCTACTGTAAATACACAGTATTGTACAGTATTTGGCTAGCTAGCTAGCTACTGTGCTTAGGTTTTTTTTTTTTATTATTGCACATTGGATTGCCACAACATAAATATGTCATTCTAGATTTATGAATGCACATTTACATCTTGGGCGGGCTCCGCAGACAGGAACGTTCTTCATTTAATTCCATTACCAAAAAAAAAAAAAGCCTAAAAATGTCCCATGGTAGACAATGTGAAAATACTTTGCCTCTCTTCATTGTGAAAACGCACTTTAACTCCACACAGGTATATTTTCCAGCCGTGATGTCACGACCCAGACAGGTGGCTCACAGCTGACGGAATGGAAACTGGAAACCTTCTGGCTGGTCCGCATGAGCGCCGCTCTGCACCTCCGGCCGCCCACGTCAAGGTGAGCCCAGCCGCCCGCTCTCTCTCGTGAACGACGCCGGGCTCGATCCCCGGAGGCGGCAACTGGATACGGTAGCCGGGCAGCAAATGGAGCGACGTGGAGGAACCGGGGCCAGTTCACGCTTGCGTAGAGTTTCACGTGTTGTCGACAGCTCGCCGGGCGCCCTGATACGTCAGCGCCACGTCTCCTGTTTGTTTTAGTTGTGGGTGGCTGTTTTTTTTTCTCCAGGTGTTGTTGTAACCCCCCCCTGTTCTGTAAACCGCAAGTAATTGATGCGCCCCCAACGTTGATGCGCAAAGTGGCGACAAGAAACACCATTTGCACTCAATTGTCCTTCTAAACGTGAACTCATTCAATCCCAAAGACGGATTTTTACGTTTGTTTGTTTTTTTAGGCTATTCCATATACATATTTTTTCAAATGTTTCAAGGATCTAAACATAGCTGAGGCATTAAGAATAAAGTAATTATTAGGTACTCAAGTATTTGGTTACTTCATGTACTAAAACTACTAAAGTGGTTGAACACTTTAGCAAATTGAGTACTAAAATATTCAATTAGTTTAGGTTATATGTGCTGAAGTAATCAATTACTTTAAGCATTCAAGTACTTAGGTGATCAGGTAACTGATTTTGTTGCAGAAAGTACCTAAATTAATCGATTACTTGAAAGTATTAATATTTAGAAATGAGTAATTAATGAATTAGGCACTAAAGTATTTGATTACTTTAGTTCTTAAAAGCACTAATGTGATTTACTACTCCACCCGATTGAATACTAAAGTATTCAATTATATAAGGTTATATGTACTGAAGTAATCAATTACTTCAAGCCTTCAAGAACTTAAATAATGAGAATTGATTTTGGTACTAAAAGTACTACAGTAATTGATTACTTCACCTGATTAAGTACTAAATAATTCAATTGCTTTAGGTTATATGTACTGACGTAATCAACTACTTGTACTTAAGTAATCAAGTACTTGATTACTCTAGTACTTTAAAGTAATTACTTTAGTGTATGAAAGACTTGATTACTTGGTTGCTTAACTCATTCAATCCCAAAGACAATTAATCTAGTTCATCTAATATTTGAAAAAAATCTGTAAACTAGTAGAATGTGTATGTACTGTAAACGCGTGTAAATGCGTTTTTGGGATTGGAGCTAATTTAGTTCCAGGCATGGAAAAAGTAAGTACTAGATCAAAATAAGTACTTGGGATTTAATGTCTGGACACCTTAAAAAAAAAATGAAATGTGTCTTTGCGATTGAGTAAGGTAATTGCGTTATTACACAGGTCACATTCCTTTTTGGGGACTCGGGTACAAAAGGGAATTAAATTGGCTTTCTACACACGCCAACGTCTTGATCTGAAATAATCTGCTTACAAAACGCACGGAAAGCCATCTGACTCGCACACAGAGGGGGGGAAAAAAAAAAAAAGGACCACACAGTTTTGGAGTAAGCGAGGCGTTCACGTGACTGGCGTACTCCGTTGTGTTTGCACAGAAGGTGCACGTTAGCCGGCAAGATTTAGCAGCCCGCCGCCGCGTTGCATATCTGCGCCGCCTGCGCTTTGAGCTCGGCGGGGGCCACACGCACCACCTCACGCTATTGGTCACCTCAAAAGAAAGAGGTCAAAGGGTCAACTCTTACACTTAACTCATAAGATCCCAATGGTTTCTTTTATGTTTTTTTTTCTGAGCGTTTAGCTAAAGGACAGCCTAAAAAACGCCTGGTGTTTTAAAAATCAAGTACTAAAGTGATTCATTACTTTAAGTACTAAAGTAATCCATTACTCTAGCTACAAAAGTACCAAAGTAATCAACTTCATTAGGAACTTAAGTACCTAAAGTAATTGCTGACTGTAATGTATCAAGTAATTATTTACTTTAGTACTTAAAGTAATTAAATACTTTAGGTACTAAAAAATAAAAAAAATACCTTTGATACCAAAAGTATTAGTCAGTTATTATTTTAAATGCAAATCAATTAATTTAGGTGATTTACTTACAAAAGTAATTGATTATTTAGGTGTTAAGTAGCAGAGTAATCAACTTCATTAGGAACTTAAGTACCTCAGTAATTGCTTACTTGTATAAAGTAAATACAGTTTAAAGTACTTCATTACTTTAGTACTTAATCAACTAAACTAATTGGTTACTTTATGTACTCAAGTACTACAGTAATTTTGTTTAATACCAAACGTATCAGTAATGTTGTACTTTAGTAATGTACTTTAGTAATGGATTACTAAGGTATTAGTACTAAAGTAATCCATTTGGGGACACAACTAATCAACTACATAAGGAACTAAAGTACCAAAAGACTTTTGCTTACTTTAATGTATAAACTAAATATTTACTTTAGTACTTAATCACCTAATCTAATTGATGACCTTAGTACTGAATCCGTTTAATAATATTCCTGTTTGTGAACAAAGACAAACTCGGGCATTGGTCCGGTCTGCTCGCTTCTTTTATCGAAGATAATGCCCTAACAAGCTCAGCTAACGCGAGCTGCTGTTAGCTTATGTGACTGACAGTAAATGCTGATCAAAAATTATTTCTTCTTCCCAACCTTCCATGTGTAGAACGCTAATCAAATGCAAAACCTTTGCCAAAGTCACGCGGGCGCCAAAGTATTCTCCCGGCGGCGTCCCACCGATCCGGACAGATGGAAGCCATTTTGCCGACCATCCCTGCGTGACATCATCACTCTATTCATTGACCACACATTTTGGTGACGGAGACTCTCCGCGCTTTGCTTTTCAGCCCCAAGTACATAGCCTAAGCTTCTTATCTTAAATCGAAAGTTTGACGTCCCTTGCCGGGAGCGTCTTAGCCAAAGGTTAATTAGGTGGTGAAAAGCCACATCCGCGCTACCGTTGCGGCCAACTCCGACGCTCCACCTCTCTCGCCTCGCCACCTTTTCTCCAGCCTGTAAGCCGAGCCCCCCCCCCCCCCCCCCCCCTCCTCCCTCCCCGGCACACCGCCGCCAGCAGCTGAGCGGCAGCCGTGACCTGTCGGGCGGCATTAAGTCGGAGCGCGCGCGCGCACACATGGTGGTGCGCCGTCGCCAAAACAGACCTCCATTCACCCTCCCGCCCGGAGGGAGTTCAATTTGGACCCCCCCCTCCCTTCTCTTTTCACCAACCTTGATATGAACCCTGGGAACACAACTCGTCCTCAAACCCCAGCTGCCCTCCCCTTCAAATTAGTTTAGGGTAATCCTACTTACATAATGAGGCTATAGAAGCATTTTTATAGCATCTTGTCATCAACAATATCAGGAGCAACTTTACCAAGCGTATTGATGCACCCTAGCTAACTTGTTACCCCTTATTGCGCAAAACAACCAAATGCTTTGCCACTAGATAGACCGATACTGATCATTAATAGTCTAGAAGGTCAACCTATATATGTATATATATATATATATATTTTTTTCTTTAGCCACCTAAAAATCATATATATATATATATATATATATATATATATATATATATATATATATTTTTTTTTTTTTTTTTTCTTTAGCCACCTAAAAATCATTTTTGGAAAATTAAAAAAAATAATTACATTTTTTCCCCCTTTTTTTTTTGTTTTTTTGATGAAAATAGTGTTCAAGTGAAATAGTGAAAATGTGTTCAATTACAGCTTTTTTTTTATCATACAATTTGAACTATAGTCATTAGATTTGAAAACTTATTTTGTTATTACATCAAAGTTGATTTATTGCAATTTTATTCTCATCAAAGCACGATTATGCTTGTAAAATTAACAAAATTAGCTAAATTCTTGCTTATTCTGCCCTGCAGCAAGCAAACAAAGGAATATATTTCCAGAAGATTATGGAGACTTTGTAAAGTTAGTTCTTCTTGTATTCAGACTATTGTTATAATTCTTTTTTTTTTTTTTTTTTGCATGCACATCAGAACATTCACATAATGCATTCTCTAAAAAGCACGTATAACCTGTTAAAAAAAACAAAAACATTTGTTCTTGTATTCTTGCGACGTTGACGTGATCGCGTGATTGGAAAACGAATCTTTTGCGAAAATTTGCGACAGGTGCACTTTCCCGCGTTTTAACATATACCACAACTCTATTTTCCGTAACATTTTCAAGTTCGGCAGCTGAAACTCATCCTTACGATTTCTTGACCTACATTTTTGCGCGGAAAACCTAAGCGGTCTGGCCGGAGAGCGCTGACCTCATCCTGACTTTACCAAAACGGGCGCAGACGCTTTGAGTGTTTTCTCAACGCGGCCCAGCTGCAGCTGTTATATTCCATTTACTTTTCCCCAAAATAACCAATTAATACGCTCGGATGGAGCTGAGGTTCATACGCCGGCTCGGGGAATCTCGCCACTCGATATTTCCTGCACGTGTATAATTTGTAGCGTCGTTATTTATTTTAGCTCAAATTTCGGTATGCGCGGATGAAGTTTTCTCAGAGATTAATAGCACCGCGCGCACGGCTGTTGCGTTTAATTGTTATGTCATTCGGTACCGGGTCCAGCTTCCATGCACCAGTGGAAATGGCGGCCATCTGTAAATTACAGCCGGAAAAAAAAAAAAAAAAAAAAGATAGATCCCGCCAATGCTAAAGTTGTTCTCAATAAATGGGAAGCCATTTAAGGGAACATAAACAAAGTCTGGTCAGGTTCAGACCATCTGCAGAAATCATGACTGTATATATATATATATATATATATATATATATATATACATATATATATATATTAGTGACATTAAAATTCGGATTATGAGATTTTCTAAGTAATTTTTTTCTGAGAAAATTTTGACTTTTTTCTCAATAACATTGAGTTTGATCTCATTGTTTGTACTGTGTACCATATATAATTAGATTTTGATCAATTAATAATTTTCTGTATAACTGGGTATTCACATAGGACATCAACAATGTATGGATATATGCTTTAAAAAAATTAAAAAAAATACCTATATTTTACCGTACCTTTTACGTAAAATTTTCCAGTTTTTCTAAATTTCTTTGATGCTAATATTCCTTCCCAAATTTCCACATGAAGTCATGTGATGCTAACAGTCAAGCTATTTTCTTCATAGTCTTTTTTTTTGTTTGTTCGCATTACGTAAGTCGCCCGACAGGCGCAAAAGTGACGCAACATCTACTTCCTGCCAATACTTGACCGCAATTGGCCGATTGTCATGTGACGCGCCTTTCCACCAATTGGAGTGTCAACTTGGCCTATTTCCGCCTTTTCTTCCCACGTTTGCCGGGAAAAACGGAGGTCTTGGTGAGTTAAATGCAATTAGGCAGTCATCTGTACAAACACGCTCGGGGGCAAAAACCACACGGGCCGAGGAGGGGGGGGGGGGGGGGGGGGGGGGGGGGGGGCTGACGCGACTGGAACGCCGGGGCTTGATTGTCACCAGATGTGCTGCTTCTGCTTCCTGTCATGTGATGGCACACCGTAAAGGTGATTTGCTAACGCCGATGGAAATTTGGTTGCTTCCTGTCTCGGAGACACATCTGCTCAATGCCCTTTTGTCAAATATTCGGAGAAAGATTCCATGCCGTGTTTTATACAAAAAGCGCACCGGATCTCCAAGAAGTCCGATGACGCGACGGATGGATTATGTCACGAAAAAGTTTGTTTGACGAATCAACGGAAGGTCAAGAATTTGATTGGTTGGAGCTTGGGATCGAAATGTGGGACGCCGTTTACAATGAAAGTGCTGCCAATTCAATAATCCAATGCGGTGCAATTGGGAACTCAAAAAGGTATTATGATCGTTCTGGATTTTACATTAGGTTTTTTTTTTTTGCCTTTTGTTTGTATTTAAATTTAGCTAGTTTTAATTAGCCAAAAGAGAAAGAGGAAATATTTTTGTACGATTTTATACATGCAGTATACCTATATATACATATACACAATGTATATACAGTGAGTGTGTATATGTAATATATATATGTGTGTATATATGTATGTGTGTATATATGTATATATGTGTGTATATATGTATATATATATATGTGTGTGTATATATATATATATATATATATATATATATATATATAGCCTACATACACACACCTTTAAGGTTAATTTATTATATCATCAAATTCATCAGTTTCCACTGTTTGTGTCCAATTTGTCTCAGTAAGGTTACCTGCGTCAAAAGATATAAATTTAAAACCAATGTCCACTACAGTTGATAGAAATGAAAAGGCTGGGTCCCAAAAATATATATATCAAAAAACCCGAATCGTTTTATTTTACACTATCTAATATTTGGATTTACTTATGTTTATTGGAAATTTTAAATGAGCATTTTTTTCAATTTCATGAAATCTGTTTCGCATAGATAATCCGCACTTTTATGCTCTCCATCCCTTTCCTGCACCATATTTGAACCAAAGGCGTGACCTAAAACCAATGGTATGACCAAATCCCGATTTTCGGTTGATGATTCATCGGTTACAGACAAAATGATTGTTCTCCAGTGTCACTTTCCATCTGTCTGCAACAACATGGTGCGTGTTTTTCTTGTGCCAATAATCAAGCTAATTTCTCCAGATGGATGCCAAAGCATAACAATCTTCCAAAGTCGAACGCTGAAGAAACCCGTCCAACGGGTCGTACGAGGCCTTCTACCAAGTAAATATTATGTTTGGCCCAAGAAGAAAACAAGTGTATTATTTGCCGAGCGCATTTATTAAAAGCGCTCGGCGACTCTCTGGGTGGCTGGTCCCTAATCCCCGTCCACGTGGAGCCGGTCCAACACAAACTTTGCTCTCAGACATCCCAGCGTAATGTCCATTTTTTTGACAATCCCGCGCACCAAATTCCCCCGACGTGATCTTTTTATGACGTAGGTGCTGAAAATCCAACAATAACCAGAGTGGGAGTCCAGATACTTTGTTTAAACGTAGAAGAACTGATTACGGTCTGGTTCACATTTCTCCGTGACTCCGCTGCCAGTTTTGGGGGCTTTATGACTCCCAAAGGATTCAATCTATCAAAACTTACAAGATTTTGAAATTTGAGTCGTGGCTTGCTTGATTTTTTTAATTCAGAGGTGGGCGCTTGGTCAGCACCGAAGGACTGTCCGTCGCCCGTGGACGCCCGTCTTGCCGACGATTGGAGAAACGTTCGCTTGAGTGAATAAACTGGGTTGGTTCCATTTTCTACTTGTCTACTTTACCAGAGATTTATTTGTAGTTGCTCCCTTTTTCAGTCCTGGTTTCAGTTTTCTTGCTGTTTTTAGTTAATTCAACACCAGCAATGCTTTGTTTTACTTGTAGTGCATTTGACAGGTGAAATTTAGACAAGTGTTAATGAAACCGTCTTCAATAGTTGTAGGGCAGATGGTTATAACTGATAACGAACATCCACCCATTGAATGTCATGTAAAGCATGAAAATGCCATCGCGTCGAAATGATTGTTAATCACACTTCTGTCCCCTATATTTCTCAAATGTGGGATATGAAATATATCATATCCTTAGCTGGTTTCGTGTTACACTTATATTACTCTGTTGCGTCTCAATTTCAATGTGACTGTAGCCCCGCAGACATGGTGTTAACTTTAAGTGTAAGCACCGAAAAAATAATTAGCGTGCAGATCGGAGTAGTGCAGCACCTGACTGACGGAATGCGAGAAAATAAAACAGTTAATTGAAGTTGTAGTAATAAAATGCAAAAAGTAGTCATTTAAAGGTGAAAATATTAACATTTTCCCCCAAAGAGTAGCACCGCAATCTTCAGAAGCTTCTGAAAACTAAAAACCCCGGCGAGGTTTCCGTCCGTACAGCCGGCTGGCCAAGCAACACCTGCGGCTAAGCTGTCCACATTTCATAATCGCATGTCAGCAACGCGGGCGGCTATTGGATTTCATGTCGTAAAATTGTTTTTAAATCGCTCTCCGGCTTGTAGGTGGAAAATGATAAAACGGTTCCTGTTATGCTGTCAGCTTCCATCAAAAGAACTGGACTTAACACTTTTAGGCAAGGCTGACACGTTGAAGAATGAGCTGACACCGGCGCCAAAAGTGTCAATTTATTGCACGGTTTTTTGTTCCAAGCCAAAGAATGTACGGTCCAATTGGGCCAAACCTTCAAACGCCTGCATTTGCGCTGACGATTTTCAGGGCGGATTTTCCTGTTCGCCGTCGCGGCAGGTGGTCCACGCCCTTGCCACTCAATCATAACTTGAGGTGTAAATTCACGTAACCGTAGGTGTCGAACTCCAGTCCTCACGGGCCGGTATCCTGCAGGTATTTGTTTTTCTTTCCCCAACGCACCCGATTCAGATGATGATCTTTTTAGCGATTCCCGCAGGAGTTTGAAAACGATCTTAATGGTTTGAATCAGGTGTGTTTGAGAGAGGTCCACGCCCTTGCCACTCAATCATAACTTGAGGTGTAAATTCACGTAACCGTAGGTGTCGAACTCCAGTCCTCAAGGGCCGGTATCCTGCAGGTATTTGTTTTTCTTTCCCCAACGCACCTGATTCAGATGATTATCTTCTTAGCGATTCCCGCAGGAGTTTGAAAACGATCCTAATCGTTTCGAAAACATGCGGGAGGGACCCTGTCCCTCGAGGACTTGATTTTGACACCTGTGACAAAGATTGAATTTTTCATCTAATTCACTTTTGGTGAGATTTCAACAGGTGGCGACGCGCGAGGTTTTTTGTTTTTCCGCCCAACGTAAAATACGTACCCTGTCCCAAAAAAGATTGAGAAACATTGCCGTAAACTTTACGGGAACAGGCCTGTTCTCCGTAAGACCGCCTCGCACCCGGTCTGGCGGCGAGATGCGTCGAGACGCTTCTGGGGGAAGTGGTCATCTGCGCGACTTGCGTGACCGACATAAAGGACCCACTAAAACGCCATAAGATCCGTATGAATCCCTTAATCCCTCGCCGGGCCAAAGCACTCTGGGGCCACCGTGAGGCATACCTACGAGGTTCAAATTCCTCCGCCTCGACACAAGGCGGAACGCTCTATGAGTGTTTTGGCTCCCCCTTCAAACTCTTTTGCCGTTTCTGCAATTTCTTTATGGCTTGCCAATAGCGAGGGGCCTTAAATCTGTTTGCGCTGGCGGCGCTGAAAGAATGTACATGTGTTTCATTTCAGCTCAGATAAGACCGCAACTTGTCGGTCCCAGGCACCCAGACGCGTCCGTCTCCGCTGTCGCTCGCGTGTTTCGCGAGGCTTTCTGGATGTCGTTCGCGTGCGACGACGGACGGGACGCTCTTAAGGGGTTGCTGTGCGCGATAAAACCGCCATTGCCCGTTTAGTGATCCGAAATATACTTGGAGGAGAAAAAAATGGTTCTAGGAGGTCGTCGTCTCGTTTCCGCCGGTTCCGTTTGCCAAGGTCCAATTTGGAACGGTAACGCATGATCTGTTTTGTGTTTCCATCGCGACGGTCGCGCATCGAAGACTGGATTTATACTGCAAGAACCCATTTCAAGATGAGCGGATGCAGTAGTTTTTTTTTGTTTTATTAATATTTAAGCACAAGCCATATTTTGACTCTGCTTTAACCCACCACCTAAAATATATAGTATAGCAGACCAGCATTTTAGTGATGTATGCAGTGACGTATGAGTCATGCACACGCCAAATTTGTATTTTGTAATTGTTGTTGATGTCGTAAAGTAAGAAAAAAGCCTTAAGGGACAAAAAAACCCTTAGTATTCCACTTCGTAACGTGAAAAAAATGTAAGCCAGGGACGCCGTAACCCGGGGGTCCACTGTACAATTATGTTTGTTTAAATGTTGATGCCAATGTTTTTTACTGAATTTTGGCTCCAAATATCGGTATTAGTATTGGCCTTGGAAAAAACAACAACAACATATTAGTCTGTCTCTAATTTGATGTGCTCATTTTGGAAAATTTTCAAGAAAATTCCACAAAAAAACACTTGAAAACTTTCCTCGAAGACGGGCCATGTTAACGTGTTCCATATTAAACCGTGACACCAAAAAATCTACCGGACGAACGCCTATAAATCCAATCCGTCCCTATAGGATCTAATAATAACATTCAAGACACAAAGGTGATCCGCGCAGCACCTCGGTCCAATTTTTTCAACCCTTAAAAATGTTCCAACCCAGCCGAATGCGGTCGCCACTCTGCGGACGCCTTCATTTTGAGATCCGGTCCGGTCAGGGTTCGGAACACGTGTTCCACGGCGGGTTGTTATTCCTGCGGTGGAAACGAAGCCTTGTGGCGGCCGCTTGTGTGCTTTGGATCGCCATGAAATTTGCGATTGATCGGACGCCTTTCTGGTGGGTCCATAAAGTATCCTCCAGAACATTTATGAGACCACCGTACGTGACTCCGTTGACGAAGAAATATCTCACAACTCCGCTGTTAAGTATCGTCGTCACTTAGCGCGAATCCGAGTTATGGTTGCAAATCGGACCTCACGTGTCGTCCGGTCAATATCGTATATTTAACTTATAAAGACAAACGCTTGCGTCTTTTCTCTTTCCAATTTTTTTTTCCAGAAAGAACTTGTTGAGATTATTTATGATACGACACCCACGGGAGCGATTTACCACGTTTTGATACGGCACCTTGAAATTGTCCGTGATATAGCAAATCCTATAAAGATTCATACCTATTCTTTGGAACTCAATTTTTTTTTTTTCCCCATAAGGTACGCATAATTCATACGTAACCTTACGTGAACTGAATCGGAACCGTCACTCGGAGGTAGTCCTGCAATAGCTACGATAAATACCGTAAATACGACGACACGCTTTTTATCCCAAAAATGAAACCCAAAGTACCGTTGCATCCTATAAACAATAACTGAAAAATTTGATTGATTGATTTATTTTATCTGACTCCATTCGAAGAAGATTGGTCCACATAAACAGAGTTTTGACGCACAGATTTTTTATATCGGTCGCATTCTTACTTCGAATAATTAGCGTAACGGGACGAGCTCGCCTGTTGCAGCTTACAGCAGCTCGTGTTAACTGAGGTTGCGTTATTTTCAGTAAAAGAAGCAAGCAAACTGAGCCAATGTCCGAGTCCATACTTGTTCAAACACAATATTAGTAAATAGAGAGGATCATGTAAAAGTTATGGTTATGATTCAGTCGAGAGTGCACCGTTTAAAGAATATAGAAAGGCATTTCATTTGCCTCGTTTATAAATTATGTTTGTGGTTTTTTTTGAATATACGCGCAATCAGAGACATGGTGGAACACGGATGGTGCACAACTTTAGCTATTTATGCCAAAAAGAACTCGAGCAGCATTGCGAGGAAAAGGAATTAACAATACTCAACACACACTTAACATGCAATAAATATAGATTTCTAATATATCTATATATAAGCCTAGATTTAAGCAAATGGAGCTAATATACTGGAGAATGTAAGCATTATTTTTTTTTAATAATTTAAATATTCACAGCAGTTTTGCTAGATTCGACCAAACTTTACCTTGAAGCATTTTCTTTAATTAATTATAATATTTTTCCTAAAATTACACCCATGCAAACAGTAATTTCAGTAATTTTCTGTAGTTTTTTTTCCATGGTTTTCTTGAATGTTTGATGTTTCTAGCTGTTATTGTTTTGATATTGGATTATTTTTTTAAATTTATTTACTTAATTTCAACCATTTGTTTAAAAAAAAAACTGAAAATGCAAAAACAAATTTTTATGATTCGGTTTGGTTGGTAACTTGAGAAAGGCTGCAAAAATGTTGATCATTGTTTTCCAAAGTCAAAGCAGATGGATGCAAATGTTTTATTATGATTCAACTAAGGCTGGCCACAAAGGAATAACTTGATTTTTTTTCAATCATTCTGAACCGTTATGATTTGAATCGATTTTGGGCAAAGTAATGGTTTGATATATTCAAACGTACACGTGCAAATTATTCCAAAAAACACCGATGATAAACAAATTATATACAAATAAAACTTGCCAAAATCCCATGATTAATTAACTATTGTAAGTACCGTATTTTCTGCTCTATAAGGCGCACCTAAAAGCCTTAATTTTTTTGAAAAAGCTGATGGTGCGCCTTATAATCAGGTGCGCCTTAAATATGGATCAATATTGAGATTGGGATTCGTTTTTTTGATACCTGTTTTTTTTGTGTTTACAGTTGAACAAGGTTGCTCATATTGTCATTGAGTTATTATGCTGTTATTATTTGAGTTATTCTTGTTATTACTTTGAGAATTACTATATTGTGATTGAAAAAGTTGTAAAACATGTCATTGAGGGTGCGCCTTATAATCCGCTGCGCCTTATATATGGAAAAAGTTTTAAAACGTCATTAATTGAGGGTGCGCCTTATAATCCCATGCGCCTTATATATGCAAAAAAAGTTTTAAAATATGTTGTTAATTGGGGGTGCGCCTTATAATCCCATGCGCCTTATATATGGAAAACATTTTAAAATGTCATTAATTGAGGGTGCGCCTTATAATCCAGTGCGCCTTATATATGCAAAAAAAGTTTTAAAATATGTTGTTAATTGGGGGTGCGCCTTATAGTGCGGAAAATATGGTCTCATACATCGTTCATCCAACATTCTGCCACTTGTTGCAAAATCTCAATTTCATGGCTTGATTTTTCAAAGAATAAATTATTAATGATTTTATCGCCCACCTCTGTCTCCTTTCATAGAAGAAAGGCAATCAATTAAGCGTTGCAACTCGAACACATGACAGATTCACGCAAAGACGTCTGTAACTCCGAACACGTCTCCGTCCATTCTCCTCGCAAGCAAAAGGATTGTGAAGTCTCTTGTCTTCCTTCCTTGTGCGTTATTACAAGTCGAAGTTGGCCCAAGCTAACACCTTTGAAGTGAATACCTTTGATGTAAAATTGAAATAATCGGAAAAAATGCTCAAGGGTTGAATTCAACGTAGAGTTTTGAGGGTTCATCCTGGAATTCCACCGTCAACCTCTCATGTATATCTGAACTAGAAGAAATGCGGGCAATGGAAAGCGAATGAAAACCCATCCAACGCGATGATACTTTCATTATCGATCGCTAGGCGATTTTGTTTGTTTGTTGACTCCAAACAGACAGACATTGATTTTTTTTTTTCGATTTTTTTTTTTTGATCCCGTCTTTCTGGCGCGTCACGTCGTGATCTCAGTTGGTACGACTTTGTCTTCCTTGTCAACACGGCCGAGACGGGAAAGGAGGACGGACGGGACGCGCCTTGCTTGAATTAGCAGAAGTTACGGCGTGCGTGAGCGGAATTAATGGGCCTTCAAAGGGGGAAAAGTGCTGGAGAAACAATAGCGGTGGCGTGACGCCACGTTTCATCAGGGGGGCAAGCGTGACAATTTCTGGAAGCTTCAACTTCACTTTCAATATTGCGTGATTAGCCGACCAACTTCAAAGCGCCCCAAAAATGATGTCATTAAAAGAGCAAGATCCACATCAGCAAAAAAAAAAAAAAATTCTCCATTGTTATTGGACTTCTCTGTGATTATCGTGTGGTGTGTTGCATGTCAATAGCAACGCGACAAGTAGCGGCCATCTTTGCGGATTTAAAAAACAACAATCAGCACTTCGAATGGTTCTATAAAACCACGTAGCAAATACCGTAAATTTCAGACTATAAACTGCTACTTTTTTTAATGCTTTGAACTCAGGGGCTTATGTGTTATTTTCGTTGTTTTTACTCAAAAGTTTTGAGCAACGCCAACAGTGATGTTACTGTTGTGTTGAAGCGGGATTCTAACAATCCGAGAGTCACTGTTATGTTCCAAAGGTGCAGGCGTGGTCAGTCAGCGTTAAAGTTTTAAATAAAAGCAAAAATCGACAAAAAACCTGCAGCTTATTCTTCAGAGCGGCTTATTCGTGACAAAAATGTATTTTCTTTTACGTTTTTGATGGTGCCGGTTATATTCCGGTGCGCCTTAAAAATGCGGTAACACCCCCTCCCCCCCTGAAAGACATTAATTAATAATGGTGTCAAATGGAATACTTATTCTCTAATCTTAATTGAATCAGCCGAAGACATCATAACCCATACATGATCTTCTCCGTTTTAGTAATATTCCTGTGTGTGAACAAGGATGGACTCGGACGTTGGTTCAGCCTGCTCGCTTCTTTTATTGAAAATAATGCCGTAAAAACTTCATATAACTTAAGAACTGCAAATGTAAAATTTTTTGAAGCCATAATTAGCATTTTGCGGGCTGAGGCTGATATCCAAAAAGTAAACTGTCAGAGGTGGACTAGGATTTACCATATCTCCACAGTTTATGTGCCAGTAATAGTGAGTAGGGGTGTCTTTAATTTACTTTATGGATGTCGGTCATAAAAACAGACTTAATGTTCATTAAAGTCGGTCGGCCGCAAACGTCTTCTCCAATAAAAAGTTCGAAAGCTCAAACAACCACAGAAACGCATCGGAACGGATATTAAAGAAGAAAAACGACCGTCCCCATCAGAATGAACGCGACCTGAAATCTTTTCATCCCTAGCGCATACCTCCATTTTGTTTCGACCGGCAAGCCGTTGAAACGTGTTTGGATTCGATTGCCGTTCAGTTTTCTTCCCGCCTAGAGCGGCGACATTGTTTTCCACGTCTCCAGACGCAGGGTCTCCTCGGAGCTGTGAAAGTGATTAACTTTGGATTTTGAGAGGGTATTTCCTGCCGCTGACACGTTGGGATAAACGATGTGGCGAGTTGCGGTGCCCCTCTTGTTTTCACAGCGGCTCCGCTCTCACTACGGTAATCCGGAGCCGCTGATTTATTTCGCCTTCTTGGAATCGGGCCCGCGTCCCTTGGATTAACACGTCCCTGAAACCAGATTAATTTGGGACTAGCTAAGAAAATGAGCGGACGAAACCACTTCGTGGTTTTCGTTCCTGTGTTAATCGTATTTGGCTTGATATTGCAGTGGAATATCATATCATCCAAATATGATATTTGGAAGTGATATTGCAGTTTTTCAACCTTTGTTGAACCGAGGAATGTATTTTATCACACATTTTACTCATTTTTTTAGGGCTATCCTTCGTTATGCTGGGTCCCCTTCTGTCGTTATTCTGGGTCCCCTTCTGTCATTTTCAGTCCTGTAGTTTTTTTTTCCCAATCCAAATATAATTTTCAGTCTATTCATTTTTTATTTTATCTATGCTTTCGTCGCCACTCACGAAGCACTTACGAAGCTTCATGAAGCTTCATTTTTCCCATGGCTGCCACAAACTCTACCGACTTTTAGTATTACCTTTTAAAAACTGCTCACAGGTTCCATCATTCCAGGAAAAAAGTTCTCACACGTGCACAATTGCACATGTGCGTTTGGTAAAGATTTACCAGTTATAATCCAGGTTAAATTTCGCTCAGATTTTTCAGGGTTTATCACGACAACAAACTCTCTTGACACCACTTTGACATTTCAGAACCGGCGTAAAATAAACCGATTGGTCATTTTTGCGATGAGTGCACATGGGATTTTTAATGCAGTGGTTCTGACTTGGCAAATTTGCCGGATCTTTTTGTGAGAAAAAGCCTTCTGGTTCGCCGGTCTCTGGAGGTTTTTTATTGTTTAGGTTTTTTTTTGCCTCCGGAAGCTTCTAAAGTTCACTTTAGGCTTCTTTTCTGTCTTCTGGGGTCCACCTGCCCCCTCAATTCCCACCGAGAAGAAAGCGCCTTTCGATATTTTAAAAACAAGAACATCAATCAGTCCTCACGTCGTATCGGTAGTAACAGGTTGCCGTTTGCATCCAAACGTCTTCTTTCCCACAGTGAACTCCAGACCCTCACATGTATTGCGCAACCCCCCCCCTTACTTGAAACGGCACGTCACGCGTCGGGAGTTAATTTAAATTACGCCGCCGAGATGTCACTTCCAATCAATCGACGTTGAAAATCATCAATGGATTAACTTCTTTAATAGTTGTTTTTCCACTGGTGCGGTAGCTGGTCCCCGCGGACGCCTCGTCTTCGTCGGGGTCAGCTCGCAAGCCGACGTCTCCATTTGCCGCCGCGTGTCATTTTTGGATCTTCCCCGAGCGCGGGCGGTTTTTCTCAGCGTAAACTGATCCGGCGGGGTGTTCGGCGACGGCTGCTCGTTCCGGTGCCAGCGAATTTTTATTTTATTATTACAGCATTATTTTTTTTTTTATGGGAGGTATTAGTGCAGAAAAAAAAGGGCTCTTCTTTTCTATCTTTTACAGGATCGAGCGAAAGAACCAGGCGCTAACAAGTTAACGGAAGCTAGCGAAATCACGTCAAGGAAAATCTTCGTTTCTTTGACAAAAGAACATTAAAACAAAATCGCTTTAAAAAACCAAAATACATCTTACAGTAGATTTATAATTGTTAAGGACTGCCCGATTCGCAGCTAGGCCGATTATATTATTATATTTACCATCTGGACGAGTTTCATCACCACATTATAAGGCGCATAGAATAGAAGCTACAGTAGTGGCTGGGGTTGCACCATGCATCCACTAGATGGAGCTGCGCTAAAGGGAATGTCAATAAATTAATCACATAAGTCAGTTAAACTTTATTAATCTTTATCAGACAATATCAAACTTTATTAATAGACAATCAGAACACAAGAATAAGATGATTTGTGGACTCGAATTAACTGTTCAGAAGAATATAATTGTGATGATATGATAATATATATTTTGCTTCAAATTTGGAGCTAATACAGCATATCAAAATTGAAACCGGGGTGTTGTAAAAAAATATTGTAAAAAATACATTTATATTTCAAATGCAGGGGGAAAAATTGAAGAATTTACATAGTTATTAAATGATTTTTTTCATCCCCCATAAATGAAAACTCTTGATTTGTGCGCTATATAAAGTGCACCGGAAATTAAGGTGCCGTGTCAGCTTCTGATAAAATTGAACGCTTTTAGGTGCGCCTCATTGTGCGGAAAATACCGTAGGCGTTTTACAACGTCCTTCAACAGTCCGATAAATAATATTTGTCCTTGTAACGAGGTGAATGGAATCGGATGGCGGAAGGTGCTAGTGGCTTCTTTTAAGCGTCCCGGCAAATTTTGAAGGAAATCCGTAATTGACGCGAATAAAACGCTGACGGAAAAAACGAATGGAGGACTCGCTTTTAAACGCGCAGTTGACGAACCGTCTGACGAGGATGAACCCCTTGGTCCGTCTTGACAAAATCAAAGCGGCCCTCTGGTCGGGATCCGCCGCGGAATGCGCCAGTTTGCGCTTGATATTTCATGTCAAACGTTGGCCGCATTGTTACATGAAAGCAACAGACAATCGATTAAATACGGGCGGGAATCTGCTTTGGGTTGAGCCGGCATTTATGTGAAATGTTGAACGGATGGGCTTGTTCAAAACAACAACAAAAAACAACTTGTTTTTCTCCCCAAATCTCACCGCAGTTTGCGTGCCGCAAGGGGGGCGGGTGGACGACAACAAAGGCCCGCTAATCAGAACTGCCCAAGCGTGGGAAACTATGCGCAAGTCGGCAAATATTCCCATACATCGGTGTCGGCGCCAATATCGATGGCCGGCTTTTGGAGGACGCTCAACAGCGTCGTAAGGCTCTGCTGATGTTTGTCAAACCGGCCGCCAATTTCCAACTTTACGTCCAACTGGACCCATGCGGTCTTCGTGCGGGATTCCCTCTGGCCCCGCGGTAAACTGAAACCATTCCTCACGGCCTCATCAGTCAAGCGTTTGGTTGTGACCCAGACATGTTATACTCGTGTCCAGACTTCCAAAAGCCGCGCTTTGACTGAACTGCTAAAAGGGCTTAGAAGTACGCATACTTTCCCCGCGCACAAAATTCAAGGTTCTCGTATTAGGACCGTCGTAGTCGGGGAGGCCAGTAATCTTGATGGAAGAAACAAACATGTGAAGGTCCCCAGGACTCGTAATGGTAATGCTAAAAATTGGGACCCACAGAAATTTTAGTGTCCCAAAAATTGCGCAATAAAAAGGCCAAACTAGAAGGTTCAAATCTACAAGACGTGAGCAAGAACCAACAACAAATATTAACAAATGTGACGGTAAACGTTTTATAAAGTAACAGAACGAACTCTCACGTGACATCTGCCATCATGTTCTTCATGTCAGTGTTTTAGTTTCAACATGTTTATTTCGTTCCTCTTCTCGAGCTTCTGAAACGTTTTGTTTTCGCTTCTTTGCTTTCTAGCTCATTGTTACCTGATTGTGTGTGTCACGGAAGTAATATCAACCGAAGTGGCCGCATGTGAATAAAT
This sequence comes from Hippichthys cyanospilos, assembly GCF_059441005.1. Classification (NCBI taxonomy): domain Eukaryota; kingdom Metazoa; phylum Chordata; class Actinopteri; order Syngnathiformes; family Syngnathidae; genus Hippichthys; species Hippichthys cyanospilos. The sequence goes on from NC_142381.1 coordinate 2,335,925, forward strand.
TACCATATTAATGAGCCAGTTTTGCGTTTTTATATGTACCGGGAATACAATAGCAATGAATTACGATACTAAGTAGTATGTGGCATGTGCGCTCTGAAGTGAATTTATTTTACTTTGTGAAACCAAGATTGGTGCAGCAACACATGTCGACAGACAAAATCGTTATACTCAAGACAGGAATTCTCTCTAAAGAGGACTAATTTACTGCAGATTATTCAGAAACTATATAGTATAATTCCTAGTATTCAGTATTCAGTCGTCAGTGTGCAGGGAAATTTTCTTCCACAAAAATCTGGCAGTATTTTAGCCAAGCGATGGCACACTCCTGCTTGTGAGTGCTTGTGCCATGTTGAACTTTGACATGTCACCATCTGGGTGAAATTTCAGCCTCCCTAGTGTCTTCTTTCAATTCTTCGCACAAAATACCGCACAACTGATCCACTTGCATGCAAGGAAACTGATTTTCGTTCCACATCAAAACTTTCCGTACCATTATTTACCACCTCTGTGGTTCGGCGAGAATGGAAACGGCGTGTAAGGGGCAAAGTCCACCGGCTGCCAGGTCCACTTGCCACGGGGATGGATCACCCGCGCCAACGCGACTACTAATGATGATGTGAGCGCGGAGGGCAAGCGCGGCGGCATCCATCACTTCAAATGTTTTCTGAACTTTATGGATTATCTGCCACGCCGCCCTAATCGTGAGCACATGTGGGGCGAGCGCTATAGGGAAGGGGGTGGCGGCTACTGTGACCAAGCACATTTCAAGACTCTCTGGGGGCAAACTTTCTCAGGTTTGTAGCTGCAACATGTCAGAGGTGGCTAAAACTCTGCCGTCTTTGGTAGCACGTTTGTATTATATGTCTAGCTAGTGGAACGTTCCGTGATCCCCCAAATATAAGTTTTCCAAAAGTATGGCTGCGTCTTATAAACGGTAGCTTAAAGATAAGGTTGTATTTTTTTTTTATTCGACACCATTCGAGGAAGATTGATCCGTCAGCCGCATAAGCCGAGTTTTGACACGCAGATTTTAATACCGGACGTATTCTTACTTTCACTAATTACCGTAGATGGAATTCGGTTGCATTCAGTGCCCGTTGCGGCTAACAGAAGCTCGTGTTAGCGGAGGTTCTTATGGCATTATTTTGAATAAAAGAAGTGAGCAGACTGAACCAACGTAGATTTTAATACCGGACGTATTCTTACTTTGACTAATTACCGTAGCGGGACGAGTTGGAGTGTGGAATTCGGTTGCATTCAGTGCCCATTGCGGCTAACAGGAGCTCGTGTTAGCGGAGGTTCTTATGGCATTATTTTGAATAAAAGAAGCGAGCAGACTGAACCAACGTAGATTTTAATACCGGCCGTATTCTTACTTTGACTAATTACCGTAGCGGGACGAGTTGGAGTGTGGAATTCGGTTGCATTCAGTGCCCGTTGCGGCTAACAGACGCTCGTGTTAGCGGAGGTTCTTATGGCATTATTTTGAATAAAAGAAGTGAGCAGACTGAACCAACGTAGATTTTAATACCGGACGTATTCTTACTTTGACTAATTACCGTAGCGGGACGAGTTGGAGTGTGGAATTCGGTTGCATTCAGTGCCCATTGCGGCTAACAGGAGCTCGTGTTAGCTGAGGTTCTTATGGCATTATTTTGAATAAAAGAAGCGAGCAGACTGAACCAACGTAGATTTTAATACCGGCCGTATTCTTACTTTGACTAATTACCGTAGCGGGACGAGTTGGGGTGTGGAATTCGGTTGCATTCAGTGCCCGTTGCGGCTAACAGAAGCTCGTGTTAGCTGAGGTTCTTATGGCATTATTTTGAATAAAAGAAGTGAGCAGACTGAACCAACGTAGATTTTAATACCGGACGTATTCTTACTTTGACTAATTACCGTAGCGGGACGAGTTGGAGTGTGGAATTCGGTTGCATTCAGTGCCCATTGCGGCTAACAGGAGCTCGTGTTAGCTGAGGTTCTTATGGCATTATTTTGAATAAAAGAAGCGAGCAGACTGAACCAACGTAGATTTTAATACCGGCCGTATTCTTACTTTGACTAATTACCGTAGCGGGACGAGTTGGGGTGTGGAATTCGGTTGCATTCAGTGCCCGTTGCGGCTAACAGAAGCTCGTGTTAGCTGAGGTTCTTATGGCATTATTTTGAATAAAAGAAGCGAGCAGACTGAACCAACGTACGAGTCCATCCTCGCAGGAATATTACGAAAACGGATAGAGTACATAAAAAGGTTTTCAATTTGACTTGTTTATTAATTGTGGTCTTTTGGAATATACACACAACCATAAGTTGGTAGAACGCAGATGCTGAACAACTTTGGCGACTAGTTCACTGACCGCTCACAATGTGGGACATCTGAAACACACTTAAAACGCAACAAATTTATAACTTATGTAAATAAACAAGAAAATATGAAGAGTTTACAAAGATGAGATGTATTCTGTTTTGCTATAGTTTCGCCATAGTTTTTACGTTATTGCCAAACTGTTGGTGCAGTCTGTGTGAAACAAAGACCAAAACTGCACAGACGAGGTGCGTTCAGACGTCTTTTGTTTTTTGTTTTCAGAGCGAACCGAGGAGCTCTTGTGTGCCGCGCCAAAGTTTTTTGGCTCTTGACGCTCCTGGAGTTGGACTTGACCGCTACAGGTCTACTTCAAGCGTCACCTTCCGAGGAAACGGCAAGAGGTAGGAAACAGCTGGCCTATCGGACGTTCTCCCGCGATGTCGGAACAGCTCGTTTATCCGCCGTCGGCTACGACGACGCGAAAATCGAGCTGGTCCCTTTCGCTCTTTCTTCTGGTGTTACTTTAGCCCTGAGATCGGTTACATGTTAGAAGAAACAACAAAGCAGAAGGTCCGCACAAACAGATGCACCAATGGGCTTCCCGTATGGGGAAGCGTTTAACGAGAGTCTCCCAGAAGTCCAAACGGTTGTCGTTAAGGCTCGCGTTATGACCGAGTCATGCTTAAAACCTTTGGTGTCCTCATCACAATCACTTAGTTCTGAAAATGAAGCATAATAACGAAACTTTGAGGTCTTATTATAGACAGAGGCTTAAACTCTTAAAGGAAAGTCCATCAAAGCTTTTCATTACACTAATACTGCGCTATCTCTACTTTTGAAATTAACTCCTCCTAAAGGTCATTTTGTGATGTGAATTTTTCGTAAGTAAAGGTGCTTTCTACATGTAAATAGCCTAATCCGTTCCAAGCCCAGCAAAAAAATGCTCATCAAACCTTTAAATTAATAATACAAAATTAATAAATGATAAAAAAACGTAACAAATACATGTTTGTTATTATATATATAATACATGTTAGGATTATATCAGTGCATAATAATCATTTAATTCAAAATACATAAAGTAAGGAATAATAAAAAATATGTTAATTTGCATTTGGGGTTGAGAAACTACGCCAAGAGATGTGTGAGAAGGCAAACGCTTGATAGCTAAGAGAAAATTTTAACGCGAAACTCACGAAAAAGTGGAATTAGCGTGTAACAAAAGTTTGTTGAAAACTTGGCTTATAGTTCGGTCATAGTTGCCGTTTGCAAGAAACTTTCATAAGGCTACCATTACATTATTATAACCGCCTCCCCTTTTTTTTAATTGCGTTCAACCTCATCTTTTTTATTGTTTAGCTAGCCAATGAAAAAAACGTCGATTTGTGACAATCAGTGCATATTTCTGCCACAAGGTGGCGCCAAAGCATTGCGAAACATCTCAACCCTTCCCACGAGCGAAAAATAAGTTCGACCGGCCGTCTATGCGTCAACATCATGAGAAACTATGAAAAACTATTTTGTGGCAGTTTCATAAGGTGCGTAAAAAACTGCAAAATAAACGGAGGTTAGGGCTTACCATCACATTCAAAATTGCCCCCCCCCCCCCCTCCCTTTTTTTTTATTGCGTTCAACTTGTTATTTGATAGTGTTTGTCTGCTTGATGGCTCTCTTGTAAAATGAGGGGGAAAAAAAAAAAAAAAGAAGAATCCATCTGGACATGAGGTTAAGCAGTGCTCTCAGCAGGCTACCAGTGTCTCCATCTGTGTCTGCCATATTTTTTTTACAAGCTATTGTCGTGATTGTAATTTTCTGTCGCCCCAGCGTGAGGTCAAAACAAATCGAACGCCTCTAATTGGCGGAATCTTTCGGCGTGCCTGAAGGTAAACGATTGTTAACTGGACAAGAATTAGCGCCCGCCAGAATTTGTAATTAGCTTGAAAACGGTTTGTACAGTAAAGCGGGGCCAATCGGAACCAGACGTTTTTATAATGGCTCCTATAGACTCAATAGATTGTCCTTTTATTATTGTCGTTTTATTTCTAAAACGGTCACACGGCGGATCGCGACCAATGGGAATGGAGCGTTTCGGTTCATTCCGCAACAAGCAAACACGCTTGCCATGTGGATTCAATGAGAAAGCGCTCGCTTATCCAGACGTTGGCGTTCCGTCGCTACCCCGGAGCAGCTGTGGAGCCCTAATTTCTTTGTTTTGGTCCTTCCGAGAAACGTCTTCGCTGTCTTTGCCCGCTAGTGACAACTCGGTGGGCCGTGCGGCGCTGGGAGTCGCCCTTTAGGGGAAATGGGAACAGCTGTCTGACGCACGGGACAGCAGGCCCGATGAAGGAGTTAGAAACGAAAACGTGTTCAAGGACAAAAAGGTGTCTTGCGTGTCATTTTTTTTTTGAACAGATCGTAGCAATGTATAGCAATGTATGTATTATTATGTATGTATTAGAATTATAAATACAGTGTTTTGTATTTTATTTTTTTGTATATATATTTATATGCTTACACATTTATAATAGTGTAATAACTTATAAATACTACGTATAAAATTAAATACAAAATACAAATAATATTAAATATCATTTTAGATAAAATGCCAGTAATCCTGCCACAGGCTTGACAATACTCAAAGCATCAAAATTCCAAATATTTTTGGAAATTGGTCATACCGGTATGGACTTTCCAATCGTTTTTAAACCTAATTTTGAACTTAATTGTATTGCGGCAACTTTTATAATAAAAGACATTGAGTTACATGTATATGTAGAAGTAAAAATGACAATTTTGCAGGAAAAAAAAAGTATAAAGCAAAATTTAAACGGACATTGACATGTATCAAATTGACTGTGAATCTTGTATTATTATTGCATCCATTTTGTTTGTGTGTGTGTGTTTATATCTATATACAGTATGTATATATATATATATATATATATATATATATATATAATATGAGTGAGTGTGTAATTCGTTTATTTTGAAGTGACCAAATAAGGTACTAGCGTCATATAACAATGGTAATGTCTGTCCAAGAAAGATTTTACGGTGGAATGTGGAGACAAACACATGTTACATGTGACATAACAGCCGAAAAAGCGACGGCCCGAACGTTTTACTTGGTTTGGACCGCCGTTGAAGTGGTAAGAAAAGAAAATGGATGCGCTCCTGAATGCATTGCTAATGTATCCAAATAAATGTGATCGGGATATCCATAGACATAACCTCGCTATCATCATATACGGTATTTTCATTCTTGAACATACTGCACGGCCTCACCGTACGTTGAAACAGAACGGTTCAGGTTTCCCTTATTGCAAGCCGAAGTCTGTCCAACGGCAAGAAATCAACCGGCCTCGCTAACGTCTTTGCATCCTGTCCCTACAAATGACTTCCAGGCAGGCGGCGTTTTCCTCCCCGTTGCCGGATTTACAACAAGATTACGGCGCTCTCCTTTGACCCCGGGCTGCGCTTTCGGCAGGTCGACTTCCAAATGCGTTGGCTCCCCTCCCGCCTCCCGTCTCTCCCGACTCCGCCATCCATCCGGCATCCACCCGGCATCAAGAACAATGGCTTATTCTCCCGCGCCAGTTCTCCATTACGGGGCCTTGCGGCTTGGCGGCTCGTCCGCCCGCCTCAAATTTCAACCACATGTACTGCGCTCGAATCAAAAAGGCTACGTGCTGGCAGTTTGGCCGCATAGCTGAGCGCGGAGAAGACAAAACGGCGTAAACGGTCAAATGGGACGCGAGGGAGTACCAGGAAGTCGCTTGACCAATCGTACGGGTCGAGACTCGGCCACATCGACTCCCGGGGGAGCCTTTTTTTGGAAGGGGGTCAGGGATCGACTTCACCCCCTCCTCCTTTGAGCTTTTCGCTCCTATTGCTTAAAAAAAAAAATTCGAAGGGACGCTAGCTTTCATTGCAGTCGAAACACATATTTCAAAGGAGCCTGCGCGGCGCGATACGAAGGCGGGGTGATTTCTGAGCTGTCTCCCAATAAAACCTCACCCCGTCTTCCGAACAACCCTTCAGCCAAGCAAAACGCGGACGTCAAAGGAAACCGCGCGCTTAATGTGACAACTGTAACTTAAATGCGTGTAGGTTGCAGACAATATAAGGCAGAAAATATGATCTACTGACGCGTATGCTTTCAATGAGCCGTTATCTGCGAGAAGGTAGACTTGACGGACACTTTGATGCTCCTTTTGGACGTTTAACATGATCTACGCTCTATAAAGTCCGCCTCGTGTAGGTTATGACAAATACCTGCGAGACAGATGGGCAGTTTTTCCATGGGAAAGGAATCTTTAATCAAAGCAAATGGGAAAACTGCCACCGCGCAGAAGAAAAACTCAAAACCGTATCGTTTGTCTCATTTGAAGCAAATGGCAGTCGCGGACCATGTTTGGATTCCGTTTCAGGGTTTTAGAGTAAGAAACCTAAAAAAAAGCAAGCTAATCGGCGGATTTTCAACACTCACCGGCAAAGGTGGGAATTTCGTCAGGGGCCGACGGACCGTAAACGTTGATGAAAAGTAGCTTTTAGTCCACCGTCGTATTTATGACTCACCAGCAGAAGTGGACAACGCTTCGGAGACTGACAGACTGTCCGTCAGTTTAGCACTGGCGGGCTCCCATTTCGCCGAGATACGAGAAATGACGAGAACCTTAAGAAAATAACAAACCAAGCGGTTGACGGAAAGTGGATTTTCAAGGTCTGTCTGGTTTCTGTCCCATTCAAATCACAACTGATAATACCAATTCAGATTTTTTTTTTTGGGGTGGGGTCACCCGGTGGTGTAAAATAGACGTGGCTGTCACAACAGAATCAGTTCCAAACAGAAATTCCAAGCTGCAAAGCCATATTTTTCATCCGTGAAAGAAACGGTGTCATTTATCTCCTCGGGAGTCTGATATCTCATTTGGTTCAGTTCCCCTCAAGGGTTCTGGAAACCTTTTCCTGTGTATCTTTGCGAGAGATGTCCATCCTACTTCATCTCACTCCGAAACTCTTTAGTGACTTGGACTAACCCTCCAGAATTTTTTTTTTTTGAAGGGTAAATTTCTAAATGCCCTAGAAATTCCGCAGCCCCTCAAAGGTGTTGGAGTAATAATTATCATGAGAATCAATGGTTCCAAGAAGACCATCTCACCACGCTCCTCCCAACCTGTATAAATGTATATATATATATATATACATATATATTGGTAGCGGGGTAAAGTGAGTCAAGTCTGAAAAATTCACCAGCCAAAAGCGATATAAATGATGGAAACTCCATTCTTCATTCGTACATCGTCAGATACCCCAAAGTCAGCAGAAAGCGGAGGTTCACAAGCAACTTAACACCCCAACAGATGGTTCGCCATCTCGGGGGTGGACGTTTACTCTCACTCGTCTTCTCTGTATTGCTGCTTTAAATGAATTCTCTTTCAAATTTACCAGCGCCCCGAAAAAGCGTTTCCTCGCTACTCGATTACACGTAACTCAAATTAAACGTAACCGTCTTAGATTACATTGTCATTCTTTGACATCAAAGGAAGAGCGTCGAAAGAAGACAGCAGGGAGCTGAAATTTCACCCAGAAATTTTCACCAAAAATGGTCAAATACTCCACGATACTTAAATTGGCTTCGAACCCACCGATGGGAAGATCCGGCAGATTTCAAATCCAAATTTCTGAAATGGATCCATTCAAGTTGTCATTTGTTAAACCAATCTATTTAGTTTTACATGTGTTTAACAGGCTCCCATTCAGCTGTTTGTCCACATATCCAATTTCCTCCGTCTCGGGACAATTCTCGATTCCCGCACACTCCACTTTTACTCGGCGTCTCGCTTTTATTTTTCCACGCCGGCCATATAATTTAGGCCTTCGAAATTGGCCGCGGTCGAACACGCTTTGGCAAAGCTCCAAGTCTGACTACCGACGGCCGACTCCCGACAGACGTCGACCACACCTGCGCGCCTCTAACAGCTCACCGTTATTTAGTATTGCGCGCAGCCGTGAAATTTATGAGCGTAATCGGGAACGAAATGTCCCGTTGTCGTAGAGCTGCGCAATGGAAAATTGCGGATTTGCGTGTCGACTGTCTGTCAGGAAGAAAACATGGAAAAAGGTTACCAGGCTGCCTGTTTTTGCTGGGTTAGAAATTCTTGAAAGCCCCTTCGTTTTGGGTGAAGGATCCAGAAGAAGGAAAGATTGGAAAATTTGCTAATTTGGGAAGTCATAACTTTGTTTAGGTTTTTTTATTTGGATGTTTTGCTTTTACATTTCCAGTGATCGATGCTCATTTACAAGTCCACAGGAGCAATCGTATTTTTCTGGTCATCGTTTTGAGCACCTAAGATTATTTTACCCTTGTGGCGTCATCTTAAAATTCATGGAAATTCCTTTGATTTGTTTATTGATTGAAACGTAAAATTTGAAAATACGATTGTTACGATTGATACGATTGCTACGATTGTGAACTTTCTATCTGATTTCAGCTGGACGTGCCAGATTTTGTGTACAGAAATAACCACTGTCCAAATTTTGGACCATATAAAACCATTTTAATTACAATTTTTGAAATGCATTTTAATAGGATTTATTATATTGATTTTCCTGCGATTTTTGCAACATTGATCGGCATTCAAACTGTGTCTGCAAACAGAAAATTATTTGTTGACTTGTGTTTCACCTCAAGACAGTAGGTGGCGGTAAAGACAAGTTAATGGCTATCTCTTAAAATGTCATCATTACGTCACAGGCTCCAAAAACACACCATACGACTTTTTTATTTTATTTTTTTTATTTTGTGGATGACATTTAACCTACATTTGCATGGATAGAAAAAAATTGACTGAACAATTTAAGTGGCTAAAGGAAGAAAACATATTCAAAAATAACTAATTTTTACGTGTTTAAAAGCAAAATTAGATTGCCAATGTGTATAGTTTGCAAAGTGTGTGCACAAGGGTTCCGTTTTGGTTTAAGGCCATGCAAAACCTTTTCTGTGTCTTGTGTTGTTTCCTTCATCAAATCTGATTAAATTCATAATCTTTCAGAATGATTTACATTATTTTTAACATAATTGTTCAGCCCTGCCTGTTTTACTAAAATATTTGTAAGTGTTAGCCGAAACGAGCTTCGTAAGGATTTGGAAGACTTCCCGTGTCTTTTTGGCCACGCCTACTAAAATTCCCGCTACGCTAAGTGAAACTAGCTCGCCACTGAGCCAATTCCAGAGGGTTCCGCCTCCTCCGATTTGAACGTCGCCGTTTACATCACGTTCCAAAGTCCGCGCGCTTGAACTCATCTAAGCGATTGCAAGACAGTTGAAATGAGCTCAGAAATTTCACCTTGGAAAATCTCCATGAACCCCGGATGAAATTCTCCGCCTTTCAAGGCCGCGCAATGAAAAATAGCAGGTCTTTATGACAGGGAAATGAAAGCAAACATTTATCTGCGAAAGCAAGCAGATAAAGTTCATGTCTGAATCTTTATTTTTGTAATTTTTTTCCCCCCGCTCTGCAAAGACTTAAACATTGGCGCGATAGCCAGATGAGGACATTCTAACACGTTCCATTAGCAGTGGAGAGTCTTGCGATATTTGCGATGATCCCGGATTCCCCCCCCCCGCTCGCGGCCCCTCCCTCACCTCTGTCCCCTAATAAGGTGAATTATGTCTTTTCATTTGCCGCAAGCTAATGGGCGAAGGTAGCCCAGCTTGACTTCCCGTTCAAGGCAAAGACTAACAAGAGCTCTATTTACGTTGGGCTCTGCAAGTCGGGTGCTTGACCATGTGGCACGCAGGCCTGACCGGGGGGGGGTGGGGTGACCTTGTGAATCTCATGGTTGTCTGTTTGAATACGAGGGAGGGGGGGCAGCCGCTAAAAAGAAGCACAGAAAAAACAACCTTCAATCGCCCCTAGCTAATCGGCGCTAGCTAATTACGGTATTTTTTACCTGACAGGTTTTTATTTTTTTTCATGCAAAATCCGGTCGTGGTGTTCTTTTTAGGCAAACCGAGCCATCAAAAGAACATTGAATGGAAATCCTTTCCAGTGCAGGAGAATCCCACGTTCCCACTAGAAAGGTCGGCTCAGGCACCTTCAGTTGCTGCTTGTTTGCCGACTTCAATATCTTAAATTCATGGAAAAAAATACATATGTATATATAGATTTATTTTTTTCTCCATGTACAGTATTTTTAATACAGTAATTGGGCTAAAGCAGGTTCTAGAAATGGCTGGTAATTTATGTCTGTGATAAAGTTTTAAAGTAATAATTTACTTTAAACACTGGCGCTAAGGTAATCTAATACTTTAAGTACTAAAGTCATTACTTTAGTACTAATGTACTATAGAACCAAAGGAATCAATTGCTTCCAGCAATAAAGTATTAATCGTCCGAAAATGCCGGAGTATTTATTACTTTAAGTCCTAAAGTACTAAACTCATGAATGACTTACTTAGTACTTAAGTACTATAAGACTAAAAGGAATCCATTTCCTCCAGGAAAAAGTATTGAAGAAATCATTTACTTGAAGTACTAAAGTGCTCGGATAATTCATTCATTTTAGTTCTAAAAAACGGATGTAATCAATTTCTTTGAGTACAAAAGAACTAAACAAATGAACTACTTTAAATGCTAAAGTACTAAATTAACCAATTACCTTTGGTAATAGAGTATTAAAGTATTCCTTTAAGTACTAAAGTGCTAGAGTAATCTATTAAGTCCTAAAGTACTAAAGTCATTGACTTCTTTAGGTACTGAAACATACTAAAGGAATTAATTACTTCTGGTACTATAATACTAACGTGAACGTACTCCATTACTTAAATGCTAAAGTACTAAACTAATAAGTATTAGGGTAATCAATTACTCTAAAGTACTGTGGTACTATGTGTATAGAACGTAAGAATTTAGCAATATGTTCCTTCATGTTCCAGTTAATTTGCTCTTAATTCGAAAAGAAACCTCTAATGTTTCTGTCTCGGCATTAAACAGCATGAAATTCGCTAAGGCTTGCAGGAACTCTGAAAAATCATAAAAATCAGGCAAGCTATTGATATATTCTGATCCCAGGCTTAATTCCCTTCAGAAGATGCAAATCAGGCAACCAGGTCATCCATTAAAAATCATGACATCATCATCCCAGCAAATAATCGAATTCCTGGGTCCTTCTTTTCCTTTTCTAATTCATCTCATACATGACTTAATACGACACGGCTAGAGCGAGATATTCCTTGGTGGTCGTGTTTTAAAGTCCCTCCGCTCACTCGCTAATTCTAAATGACTCCACGATACATGACTTCACCTTTTTCACGCGATCAAATCGTCGAGAATTAGCGCGCTAATGGTCTCAAACCGTTCCGCTGGGACGGCAAATTCTCCAGCTGCGAGGCAACAAGACTCATAAATGCCTCTTATTTTCAAATTAAGCGCGCATAAGGGATTTTTAAAGCCGGTTGCCAGCTTTTCCAAAACGCCGGCCGTTATTTCCAAGATATTTAAAAATAATAAAAAAAAGGCCACAAACGTTTCTTACTTATCACCGTGGTTCCCTTGTGGTTTTGTTTTTGCCCATAACTAAAACCCGAGCGCCTCTCCTGTAATCATCGCAAACTCGTCACGGAAAAGACCTCCCGCGCTAAATCAAGTGCAATAAAATAAAAGTGCTGATGGATAATAAATCTTGTCCACACATACACAATGGAATACCTTTGTTTTGCCGTTCGATTGCTGTATTTACTTATTAACCTCGTAATTCATGCATCGCGAAATAGGTCAGCGCTAAAGCTATACCCGAATTTAATACACACACATACCTGTATATACGCAGTATAGCAGACCAGTATCTTGGTGACCAGTTTGACGCGAACAGAAAAGAGCAACTAAAGACGCCTGAAGAGGAAGGCAAAACAAGATAAACACAGCAGACCCCATAGGTCATGACTGATGTTGATGCTGTAAAGTGGGAAAAATGCTGTAAAGAGGGGACAAAAAAATTGTTGTATTCCACGTCATAATGTGAAACAAAGCAAAAGATAGGGATGTCCACTGTATATGACGTGAGATAAATGTATATGAGAGGTAAAAAAAAAAAAAAGGTCATCTTTAAGTTCCTGTTTATAGGATGCACCCATAGTTTTCTTAATTTCTTTTCATAAAAAGTGTGTTGTTACGATCATTTTTAGGGTAATGCTGTGGCCCGCTTAAAGTAGAGCGAAGGGCCACAAATGGCCCCCGAGCCATATGTTGGACATCAATGCACATTACCAGGATGTCAATTTAAAAATTAATAAATAAATAAGAAAGATAATAAAAAAAATCAGCACATTAACAATCATTGTAACCATGCAAAAACAAACATAATCCCTACATTGTCACATTTTTTTTAGGCTAAAATGTTGATATATGGGGCGTGCGCCAAGGCAAACCTCACTCAGAGGTAGATTGAGATGTTTTTGCTTCCTATCTCAGGAAATATCGCCTTCACATATTCACATCGGCTTCTAGTTACCATATTTGCTGTTGTTCGCAAGCACATCTCTGAACTTTGCGGATTTCTATTTGGCACCGGCTTCCGACTCTTGTAAGTGAAGAGGACATTAAAACACAAATTGGATTCCCTTTATTTAACCAGAACCCCCTCGAGATGCATTTTTCAAGGACTCTCATGGCTAAGATTTCACGCTATTGTTTGTTGTTGCAGAGAAGTTGCGCACTAAAACAAACTGTGGCGAGAAACTCAAGATCTTACTATGCAAAGTTGTTGTTAATAAAACCGCACAACCTCCAAAGTGGAACACGACCCAACGCAAATGCAATTTGTTCTCATTTCAAGACATGCAATATTTTCCGCACTATAAGGTGCGCCGGATTACTAGGCGCATAGAATAGAAGCTATATATATATATATATATATATATATATATATATATATATCTATATATATATGTGTAGTTGATTGTATACTGAACTGCACGTAGAGCAAAAAGAATAAAGAAAGTGTAGAAGTTGCGTGTTTGTTTGCACACGCCAATGCCCGCCTTTGATAGCATGTTGCGGTGCCAAGTTATTGTTGGAGCAAGTGGAAACAACAGAGCGGCGGTCAATAGCAGGAAATGAAGGGCTCAAACGGGCTCAGCTTTGCGGTGGCGAAAGACCGCAACTTTGTTTGAAAGCGCGCTTGTACGCTTGAAATTCTGCCAGCGTGACTTTGATTATTTTTAAGAAGAATATTTTGTAAAAATTTTTTTTAAATTCACGTTTGTCACTTTAATAATAATTTTTTAAAATATAATAATCACGAATACTTCTATTACAATTACATCAATATAAATATAATATAAATAAACATATATATATATATATATATATATATATATATATATATATATATATATATATATATATATATATATATAAAATGTGTGTGTGTGTATTTAAAAAAAAAAAAAAAATATATATATATATATATATTTTTTTTTTTTTTTTTTTTTTTTCCCATTTGCCCTAAAATTTTGCCCCAAATTTTAGGACAAATGGGAAAAAAAAAAAAAAAAATATATATATATATATATATATATATATATATATATATATATATATATATATATTTATTTATTTTATTTTATTTTATTGTTTTTTATCCCATTTGCCCTAAAATTTTGCAAGGAAAAAAAAAATTATATATATTTTTTTTTTCCTTCCAAAATTTTAGGACAAATGGAAAAAAAATAAAAATAAATATATATATATATATGTATATATATATATGTATATATATATATGTATATATATATATATATGTATATATATATATATATATATATATATGTATATATATATATATATATGTATATATATATATATATATATATATATATATATATGTATATATGTATGTGTGTGTGTATTTATATATATATAAAAAAATCAGGAAATTAATGCCTGGACCGTAAAAATGCATAAATACATCTGCGATTGAAGGAATTCATTTTGCTATTCGGTTATATGGGGTTAAAGTTAAAAAAAAAAAAATACAGTAAAATCTAGTAGAGCAGAAGGCCAGCTGCAGTCCAGGAAAGTTTTACATTTACAGTATTTTATGGCCAGCAGGGCCAAATTTTCTCCCACTTGACGTTATTTATGCGCCGGGCCGCGTTTAGTCTGAGCCGCTCTTTATTTTTCTTCGGGGTTTTGCCACTTTTGCTTCTCAAAATTCCTTTACGAGCGTACGCTCGGCCAAGGCTGCCAAATCCCGGCTAAATTGACATTCCTTATTTGGGCGTCCATGCGGATAGGAAACCGGACTGGCATCCAAATGCGTGTGCACTCCCACGCCTTGGGTCCAGGTGCTGATGTGTTATAACAGCCGTCAAACGGGCCTTTGAAGGGACCGCGTCTGGATTTTTTTTTTTTTTTTTGGAGGGGGGGTTGAAAATATCCCCATGATTTTGAGCTTATCAGCAGGGTTAATGAAACCACTGGCCTTTTAATTCCATCATCTGATGCGGAACACATGCTTGGACTGCTTTTCTTATTCCCCACCCAGCACGTCCAAGTTTTGGAGTGCGGCCGACAGGCGGGCGGGCGGAGCGCCTCGCCGCCATTGAGGGAGGGAACGTGACGTGAGGATTTTTACATTCAGCAGGTGGGGCAGGGAAATAGTTTGAGGGTCACGTTTTTGGCTAAGCGGAGATTGCCTCCGCTCCTGAATAAGATGATGTCATGATTGTATTCTTTGCGGAGGATAAAGAACATATACATGTCACCAAAACAAACTTACTATTTGTAATGTTAGCGTAATATAATTTTTACTCGTTGTGATTGTCCAAGTGGGGCTCCGAAGCTCGGACTGATATTTTGGCCAACTTAAAAAAGAAACATATTAAATAACGTGGATGTCAATGCAATCGTCTTATCAGACTTTTATTTTGAAGTATTTCCTCGTTGCGCTGATTACATTCCGATTAGCTTGACAAGTCAAAGTATCTGGTAGCCGGGTGAACCATGCGGTGTGTTCAAATGCGGTCGGACATTTCAACACATACAATTTTCACTTGTTGTTATTGTCCAAACCAGTGGTGCTCCAAGGCTCGGGCTGATATTTTGTAGAGGAAGGGAGATTGAGCGTTTCCTGTCAGTTGACGACATGCATTTTGGGGTTTTACGAGAATCATCCATGTGGGGGTGTCACCAATGCCACTAACGGGCTTTTTGGGCCAGCTTAAAAATAAACATATTAAATAATATACGGATATCAATGCAATCGCCTTATCAGACTTTTATTTTGAAGTATTTCCTCGTTGCGCTGATTACATTCCGATTAGCTTGACATGTCAAAGTATCTGGTAGCTGGGTGAACCATGTGGTGTGTTCAAATGCGGTCGGACATTTCAAAACCATACCTAATAAAAGCTCATCAGCCCTTTAACATTTAAAACCGTAATAATAACAATAATAATTCATATTTTTGCCAGTATATATATATATATATATATGTATATATATATATAGTTTGGGTCTGTCTGGGTTCCTGAGGCCCCTCCCTGTTTTTTTTTTTTCCAGCTATATTTGTAGCCTCAGGTTACCACGGAAACGGCACGATAAGCTTCTCCGGGCGTGTTTTCGTTGCAAAATGAGCCGGTAGAAATAAATACGTTAGTTTGGAGTAATTCCCTCATTGTGGGACTCTTACATCTAAGCAATTCCGTCCATTCACATTCCAGCGCTTGCTAGCTTGCTAAATTTGATTTCACGGTTTATTACTACATCCGTGGTTTTCTATGGGGGCCCGTGTTTTCCAGATCCCATCAAATGGGGCCTCCCTTTACGCTGAGTGTTTGCTCCGTCCTCATCTCATGGGAAGTCTCCGTTTTTAATTGCTCTTGTATCCAGAAAGGAGACAAACCAAAATCAACACAGGACTATTTCCCGGCGGCGCGGCCCGCAAATTTGACCGCAAGCTCCAAAAGTCCTCTGCAAACGTCCTCGGTCAAAAAAGGTGTCGACAAAAAAACCCGTGAGAAGACCAAACGCGTCCAACGCAAATACCGATCCGGCGCGTCCAGACTTGGGTCATAAACTAGAAATGACAAATTAGGAAAATAGAAAACGGCCATTCATGTAATAAAATGAAGCCAAATGCTATATCGGAACATTATCTGACATTTTTTCGACAAATTTTGTGTATCAAAAGTTCGAGTGGTATCGGAACTTGGTATCGCATTGGTGACAACTAGTACTAGAAGATACTAGTATCAAGTACTCTCTTGGAGCAGTTTAACGATCAGAGCAGAAACTTGAAAAAATTTAAGAAATTTAAGGAAAATTGCTATATTTTAGACAAATTTTGTGTACCAAAAGTACTAGTGGTATCGGAACTCGGTATCGTATCAAGTAGAATGCTTTTGGAAAGGACAGTGTTTTCGAGAGCCATTTTTTTTCTTTAAAAAAATTGCAAACAAGTTTGACCCCCCCGTCTCACTCCCTTAACTTAACTCTGATGGGAAAAATCCTAATGTCATCAGCTAATAGCAATAAGTCCAAAAGCGGCTCATAATTATCTGCCAGTTTTTCAATCTGTTTCATATGGCGCCTCCCGAATTCCCCTTTTTTCAGGTCCAGCGCGCACGTCAAACAATCAGCCAACCCTAACGATAAGCATTTTATCGCCGGCCACAAACAAATAAACGCCGTCCGAAATTCCGTCCGGCTCCGTCCAAGGTTATCGCGCCGGGGTCGCTTTGGGGTCCGAGCGCCCGACCGCGAGCGTCCGTCCAGAAACCGCCGAGGCCTCCGGGGTCGCTAGCTTGACGCGGCGCGTTGCTCGGCTTGTGCTAGCCAAGCCTCAGGAAAAATAAACAAGGCTTAGTCAAACCCGGCGACTCTGCGGTCTTCTTACTTTGCACTGAAAACAACAGCGGAGGAGAAGAATTTGCACGCTCGTTATTGCTCCTTAACATCACTTCTGACACAAACGATAAAACGGAAAACCACTTTATAACGTAAAGCTTTTTTTAACCCAAAAACCTCATTGATAATACAAATACTTCATTTCGAGTACCCTGTCAGAAAAATCTCATGCTAATGCTGGTGTAATTGCACATTCATGGCACCAGGTGGTGCTGTTTTCATTGTCAAAGTCTGCGTACTCATTTCGAGTACACTGTCAGGAAAATCTTATGCTAATGCTAGTGTAATTGCACATTCATGGCACCAGGTGGTGCCGTTTTCATTGTCAAAGTGCGTACTCATTTCGAGTGCACTGTCAGGAAAATCTTATGCTAATGCTAGTGTAATTGCACGTTCATGGCACCAGGTGGTGCCGCTGTCATTGTCAAAGTCTGTACTCATTTCGAGTGCACTGTCAGGAAAATCTTATGCTAATGCTAGTGTAATTGCACGTTCATGGCACCAGGTGGTGCCGTTTTCATTGTCAAAGTGCGTACTCATTTCGAGTGCACTGTCAGGAAAATCTTATGCTAATGCTAGTGTAATTGCACGTTCATGGCACCAGGTGGTGCCGCTGTCATTGTCAAAGTCTGTACTCATTTCGAGTGCACTGTCAGGAAAATCTTATGCTAATGCTAGTGTAATTGCACGTTCATGGCACCAGGTGGTGCCGTTCTCATTGTCAAATTCTGCGTACTCATTTCGAGTACACTGTCAGGAAAATCTTATGCTAATGCTAGTGTAATTGCACATTCATGGCACCAGGTGGTGCTGCTGTCATTGTCAAAGTCACTGTCAGGAAAATCTCATGCTAATGCTAGTGTAATTGCACATTCATGGCACCAGGTGGTGCCGTCCTCATTGTCAACGTCTGTGTACTCATTTCAAGTACACTGTCAGGAAAATCTCACGCTAACGCTAATGCTAATACGACCCCAGGCTTTGCTTTTGCCGTGTGAAATGTAATTACACATTCATGGCACCAGGTGGTGCCACTCTCATTGTCAAAGTCTGTGCAAGAATTAGAAACTTTTGCTAAATCACATTAATGATTCAGGGGTGTCAAACTGTTTTTATAATGTTGGTCACATGGAGGAAAATCTTTTCCCAAGTGGGCCGGACCAATAAAATCATGGTTTGTATCTATATACCATATTTTCGCGCTATAAGGAATGAACGACCTAGTTTAAAAGTGTTTCCATATATAAGGCGCACCGCATTATAAGGCACATAGAATAGAAGCTACAGTAGTGGCTGGGATTGCGTTATCTATCCAGTAGATGGAGCTGAGCTCTTCTGGCTATTTTATTATTATACTATAAAGTTGCGATTTACAAAAACTTTTGCGTCTTGTCTTCATATAAATTGCTTCAAAATTGGAGCATTAATAGCATATCAGCAGTTGTAAAATTTTTTAATTTTTTTTATTTTTAAATTTTTAATTTTATTTTTTAATTTGTATGAAATGTTTTGTGTCATTTTAGGCCCATTTTCCCGACTCATTCCGAAATGTTCTGCTTGAGTGTTGAAAGTAAATCAAAGTCGATATTATTCAACCGTCAATAAGCAATTACATGACTGTGAGTTGAAAAATAATATCCGGGTCTTGACATCAATCTCCACCCAGTTTGCGCCGTTTAAAAGATTTCTCATCAAGTTTTGCCAAAACAACAAATTCGCCGCATCGATCGGGTTGTTTTTGTGTTCAAATACGAAGAGGTTCACTCAAGGGAAATAGGGAATTCCTTTTTGTTTCAGTTTGCCTGTAGGCCAGCAGGTGGCAGTAGCGCACACTCAAGGCTCCCGAGCCAACTTCG